>NC_047121.1:68145362-68255362 GCF_902500255.1 Thalassophryne amazonica
GTGTCATTGCTACATTTATTTTAACACCCAGGACCAGTAGCAATTGTCTTTGTGTCCAAATGTGGTTTAAAAAATTTTACAGTGCATGTTAAAAGATGCCAACATGACTCAAAACAGGATGTTCATTGATCCTCACATGCATCTATAAGCAAATAATATTTTACAACTAAATATGTAGCGGTGTTTATGGATTAATTTACAGAAATACTAACTGCAGTAGGCCTAGTTCACGAGCCTGCAGCAAATTCTGTCCCAATCTGTCCCACCTAAGGGGGCAAAACAATACTTACAATCCAGTGTGTGTATACCATAGTCTTCACAAAAATGTATAACCTTCCCAAAGTGGTAGCTATAGCCAGGTCGTGTTGATAAGTATATCACATTATTTGACTCATCAGAAGGATAACAAAACAGTATAATTTGAGACTGGTACCAAAAATCTGTATGGCCCAAAGACTACGCGGAAAACACTGCCTGTGTAATCTGAAGGAGATATTGGTTCATGTCATGGAGCTGTAGAGTATGACTGCTTCCCCTGTAAATAATCTCTTCATGAGGCGCTGACTTTTTCGACTTGTTGCGCCAAGACAGAGAACCGGTGGGGAAGGGTGGGGGGGGAGAAGGCTCCGCTCCGCTAACTGATCTGACGGCGCAAAGTGCCGGAGAGGGACTTCAATCAATCAATCAATCAATTTTTTTATATAGCGCCAAATCACAACAAACAGTTGCCCCAAGGCACTTTATATTGCAAGGCAAGGCCATACAATAATTATGTAAAACCCCAACGGTCAAAACGACCCCCTGTGAGCAAGCACCCGGCCACAGTGGGAAGGAAAAACCCCCCTTTAACAGGAAGAAACCTCCAGCAAAACCAGGCCCAGGAAGGGGCAGTCCTCCGCTGGGACTGGTTGGGGCTGAGGGAGAGAACCAGGAAAAAGACATGCTGTGGAGGGGAGCAGAGATCGATCACTAATGATTAAATGCAGAGTGGTGCATACAGAGCAAAAAGAGAAAGAAACAGTGCATCATGGGAACCCCCCAGCAGTCTACGTCTATAGCAGCATAACTAAGGGATGGTTCAGGGTCACCTGATCCAGCCCTAACTATAAGCTTTAGCAAAAAGGAAAGTTTTAAGCCTAATCTTAAAAGTAGAGAGGGTGTCTGTCTCCCTGATCTGAATTGGGAGCTGGTTCCACAGGAGAGGAGCCTGAAAGCTGAAGGCTCTGCCTCCCATTCTACTCTTACAAACCCTAGGAACTACAAGCCTGCAGTCTGAGAGCGAAGCGCTCTATTGGGGTGATATGGTACTACGAGGTCCCTAAGATAAGATGGGACCTGATTATTCAAAACCTTATAAGTAAGAAGAAGAATTTTAAATTCTATTCTAGAATTAACAGGAAGCCAATGAAGAGAGGCCAATATGGGTGAGATATGCTCTCTCCTTCTAGCCCCCGTCAGTACTCTAGCTGCAGCATTTTGAATTAACTGAAGGCTTTTTAGGGAACTTTTAGGACAACCTGATAATAATGAATTACAATAGTCCAGCCTAGAGGAAATAAATGCATGAATTAGTTTTTCAGCATCACTCTGAGACAAGACCTTTCTGATTTTAGAGATATTGCGTAAATGCAAAAAAGTAGTCCTACATATTTGTTTAATATGCGCTTTGAATGACATATCCTGATCAAAAATGACTCCAAGATTTCTCACAGTATTACTAGAGGTCAGGGTAATGCCATCCAGAGTAAGGATCTGGTTAGACACCATGTTTCTAAGATTTGTGGGGCCAAGTACAATAACTTCAGTTTTATCTGAGTTTAAAAGCAGGAAATTAGAGGTCATCCATGTCTTTATGTCTGTAAGACAATCCTGCAGTTTAGCTAATTGGTGTGTGTCCTCTGGCTTCATGGATAGATAAAGCTGGGTATCATCTGCGTAACAATGAAAATTTAAGCAATACCGTCTAATAATACTGCCTAAGGGAAGCATGTATAAAGTGAATAAAATTGGTCCTAGCACAGAACCTTGTGGAACTCCATAATTAACTTTAGTCTGTGAAGAAGATTCCCCATTTACATGAACAAATTGTAATCTATTAGACAAACATGATTCAAACCACCGCAGCGCAGTGCCTTTAATACCTATGGCATGCTCTAATCTCTGTAATAAAATTTTATGGTCAACAGTATCAAAAATTCTTACCCATTCACTAAAATGAATGGGTAAGACCTTATATTTACACTGTGTGTGAATTTACACCGCATGAGCAGTGCACATGGGAGATGTCCCAGTCGCTGCCCCGCCACCAGGAGACGTTCCGGGTTCAAAGGGGCGAAACGTCCGGAGGAGGTGCGCCAGGGAGCAAATACCATAGCAGGCGAACACCTACCTGTGATCATGTACACTGTGTGTGAATTTACACCGCATGAGGAGTGCAGCTTTAAGGAAATCAATTGACAGCATCAACTGACGTATTTGGACTTATGAAAAAGCCGCATCATTGTAAAAGCCACAGTGTTCAAAGTGTGTGAAAAAAATTTGCGGCTTATAGTCCAGAAATTACGGTAAAATGGAATTGGACACGTCCCAAATGCACTTACTCTGCATCATGCACCAGAGATGATCAAGATAGGGCCCATAATCTCCAACACCATTGAGCCCAAATTTACAACGGTGGCACACGGGGTAGTTTCAGGGGTGGGAGGAGTGGGAGACCATAGAATCAGGGAAGTGATTTGCATTTTAATTAGGTCATGGGTTCAGTGAGAGCAAAATCATATTTTGACTAATGACTACATTACTAGAGTTAGGCACTCAAAATTTTGACAATATAATCAAAATAGCATATGACCAAAATATTTTGGTCAGGAGGTCATTCAGGGCAGAATTTGATCCAGAGCTGGGTGGAACTATTTACTAGTTCAAGAATTCTTCCTGTTATACTGTAACACTGATTCTGTCTCTTCAGGACAAAAATTTAGTCGAGTAAAATAATTAAAATCATTTCACTCATGGTACGTTTTGTATTTCAATTTGTAGGAACAAAAGCAGCATTTCAGACATTTTTAGACTTTAATAGCTCTAGAAATGTAGCTGACGGCCATGAAATGTGATGAAGACACTGCAGTACATCCAGATGACAGAAAAACAACAGTATAGGCCAGGTTTTTAAATTACCGGCACTTTAAAATGAGGGGAAAAAAAGACAGTGCCGCTGAAAACCAAGACAATGATCCTCCTCCCACCCCCAATTTATCCTTGTAGAAGTGTTGGTATGTTCTGCTAAAATACAATCATTAATCGATTTCTTAGCACATTTTAGAGGCTCTAACATCAACGGAATTATAGACACGCCAAAAATGCTACTAAACCAGGGATTATATTTTGTGCTGTAATGGCATCATTCAAAGGAAAAGTCCATGAAAAATGGTGTTCATTTGATTCATTCAGTCATTTTCTAAACCTGCTTATTCCAATTAAGGGCCACAGGGTGGTTGGAGTCTATCCCAGCCACCACTAGGCACACACACCCTAACCCTAATCCTGGACAGGCCATACAGCTACACAAACACATTCACAGCTACAATCAATTTAAGCTTTCAGTTTACCTAATCAGCATGTCTTTGGAGGTGGGGGGAAGCCAGAACCCCCGGGGGAACTCAACCTGCAAACTCCACACAGAAAGATCAGGTCTAAATCAAACCTGGAACCTTCTTGCAATGAGGCAACAGTGCTCACAAATATCTAATGTCAAATTTCCACCAAAGCATTTCCAGAGTGAAAACCACATGACATCATTTATTCATGACATAAAAGCCAGTTGGCCCCCAGGCTAAATGTCACGGCCACATACAAGATGGTGAGCAAATCCCACTTCACTCTTTCATTATCACTGCCACATCACCCCATCTTCCTCAGAACCACCGCTCTCCTCCAGTCACCCTGATGCTTAAAGGAAAACACGGCTTCCGTTAGGAGACAAACACTTCAGTGGATGCACAAAGCTACAGAGGAAGCTCATGTATGCAGCACGCTCTGTTCAAAATGTCGCTACAGTATGATGACTAGCGTGGCACGTACAGAAGCACGTATTTCAGCCCACTACAGTCAAATGTTTCATTTGATCCACAGTAAATGTGTGTACTGTATGTGATCATTCTTTTTCATTTAAAGACACAAAACCATCAAGATTGCCACATCTATGACACCACTTGTGTCCTGGATGGCAACCACCCAGTCAGACAACCGGTCCACCCCCTCTTCTTCAAATTGACCATTTATCTGCTGCAGCCAAGTGAAGTGTGGGCATCCCCTTTATGTTCTCCAGCCACTTGGGGCCTTCAAAGCTCAGGCACCTACGTATGTGCTGGATCATGTTTGGGTAAAAGCACCACAAGGCCAAAATATCACAAGTGACACTCCCTCATAATGCAAGTGTTACTCATCTTAGTCTCCCTAAGTAAGCCCTCACTTGATACAAAGACATTCCAGTGGTACCCAAGGATCTTCAAAGGTATCCAGTCATCACCTTAGGTCACTACAGATCGAGATCTAGCCAGTAATAGAAAATTATCCAGTTTCATTCATACTGCCTCTGTGCAAATGTATATATCCACTTTCCAGCTTGCACATAAAATCCATGTGTCCTTTTGTACTTCAGTATTATGTCGAATGTGTTACTGATACAGAAAAGTAGCTTTGTGTTTCTCTGCACTCACGATCTAGTGTCATACATAGATACCAGGAGTGAAACAATTGACAATACCAATAACAAATCAATTTTAAAGTAATAGATATGACTATATCAATAGTAGAGAAGCTTGAATCTTCGACTGGACTGGGTTGCTTGACGCGAGGACGTCTTCTCGACAAGAGTCAAGACAGAAGTCAGACCACCAGAGCAAGAATTTTAGCTGAGGAAGCTTCTGCGATTTGAAGCAAAACGTCATTGCGTTAAGCAACCCAGTCCAGTCGAAGATTCAAGCTTCTCTACTATGGAAACCACCTGGACAACTAAGAGCCTACACAGAAACAAGACTATATCAATACACAGTCCTCTGATTCCATCTAAATGGATTCAGGGGCCCTCTGCCAACTGATGCACAACCTCAAATGGATATCTTCTTCAATAGTCTAAGCAGGGAAAACAAACTGGATGATCATTAAAAAAAGAAATTGGTAAAATCTGTTTCCATGACGCACTTCTTCTACTTCACTTTCTGCTGTTCAACTCCTTCTTCCTGTCCACTGCTGCAAGACAAGGGTAATAAAAACATACTGTAAGAAAGAGTGAGTCTTGTTTGTACTCGGGGTCGCCACAGCAAATCCAAGGTGGATCTGCATGTTGAATCAGCACAGGTTTTACGCCAGCTGCCCTTCCTGACGCAACTCCACATTACATGGAGAAATGTGGCAGGGGTGGGATTCGAACCAGGAACCTTCCGCACTGAAACCAAGTGTACTAACCACTTGGCTACTATGCTCAATGTTAAATGTTTGTTCACGCCTTGAACAAACAAGCTGGTGACATTTGTAAGGAAAAACTGTCCAGGCAATTCTGGATGATAGGAAGAAACCACAAGCAGATCAGACTCAGTGGGGTGACCATCTGTTTTGGCCATAAGAACAAAATAAAACACAGAATTATCAGAACATGTGGTGATGGAAATGAGAGAGAGAGACACAGACAGACACATAGATGAGATAAAAGATTGTCCAGTGTTCACAATAACAGCCAGCCTGAATGGACAACCAGGAAGTGAAGACCTGAGGCCCTTCCAAGCGGCCACACCAGTCAATTGGTGACTACACCAACACCAAATGCTGTTGTTGGTTTTTAGTTTTGTAAGTAGTGTAAGATTGTGGTACTCACTAGAGCCCGACCGATATGGATCTTTTGAGGCCGATGCCAATAACGATATTTGGATGAAAAAAAAATGCAGATAATCGATAAATAGGCTGATTTGCTGATAGCCAATAAATCAGCTGATATTATTTATTTATTTTTTTAAATGAATAAAATGTTCTTTTTTGGACCCTTAACAAAAAAGATATGAGCTAAAAGCTGAAGCTTTGTCCTCATATTGATCAACTTTATAACACAGAAGAATTTTCAAGTTAAAAAAATGCAATCAAGAATTAAACCTTTGTGAAATTAGCAACTACATATCCTTAAAAAGAGTTGTGAAATACATCTGATCTTGTACCTCTTGTTGCTGCAACTTAGATACAGGTTCAGGATAAGGATGTACATCCTTATAAACTTACTTGTATGCTTTTGTCAGCCGATCAGTGCAGTGTGATGGCGAACTATAGGGGCTGGTGATGAACACATTTAAGCAGGGGTGTAAGCAGCTCTCAGTTGAATGGAGACAGAGCTCCATCTACTGGGCAAACGTGCAAAGACATTTTACATTGCCGACACAAACATTATTTCAGTAACTGTTCTGTTTATGAGAAATTATCGGTGTTCTATTGGCAAAATTGCAGCCGATAGTGCGTACTTTGAAAAGGGCATATATCAGCCGATAATATCAGCTGGGCTCTAGTACTCACTACAAAAACCACAGAATTTTACCAAGTACATTTGTCTAATGTCAAGTCCAAATACCTAATATACACCTCTTACAAGACAATTACCAAAGAATTTAAATTTCATCAACATATGGACTTGTTTTTAAACAGTACATCTGAGAATCTGCCTCAGTTCCAACCCAATCCAAAAGTTGCTCCAGAACCCCCACAGAATACCGCAGTCTTGTCTGCACTCTGCATTAATTCTGTCTGTATTTGTACCCGTTTTCTCAAAGCTTAAGAATACGAAAAAATGGAGCAGTACCACTGGAAATCAAGGGGGCACTGTAGCCAAAGTTCAAGCAAGACAACCGGAGACAAAACATTTATTTATTTGATGTGTGCACATACTACCTCGATCTACACCACTGCCTACACTTTTGTTTCTTCTGCGGTACAAACATTACAACTTGTTTTTTCATGTTTACGTATCATTGTCAGAAACGTTCAACAGGGTCTGCAGTGACATCTAGTGGATTACATGTTTAACATAAGTGTCATCATAACGGACGTGTGGAAGTACTTGGGTCCTGGCGGCTGCACACATTTGTTGTGTTCCGTTCTGCCCAACTGATCCACATCTGTATTTGAGCATCAACCCATCAATACGTCCCACAGTAATTTGCCGAGGCCATATGACGGAGAAAAAAAAACCTGCTGTCATCTGGTTTTTGATAGTCCCATTCACTCAGAGATTAGCACTCTCTGTCCCTGTTTCCAGAGTCTTTCTTTCCCACACACACGCAATGAGTCAGATGGGATCAACTCTGTGAACAAACGAGAGCAGCTGACAGACAGCAGCTCATTCCTTTTTCCCAGAGAAGAAAAAAAGGAACCTATGAAAGATTGCTGAGAGAAACCAACTGCACATCTCTGCAAACAGCTGGCAAAAAGACAGACAGGGAAGGAGAAGGATAGACGAGAGAAAGTCAGCAACTCCTAGAGGAGGCTTTCGCTTTTTTCCTGCACAAGGCAGCTGCATTATTCAACAGCATGTAGAGTTGGAACCATAGCGAACAAAAGAAAAACAATCTTATATATGCTGCTGGAAGAGTTACAGATCATTTTGTGGTCAAGCAGCTGAAACCTGAGCCAAACTTTAGAGAACAAACATCGTTACTACACACACTCCAAAGCAAAGGTCGTCTAACGCACACAAGTCGAGAGCGAGAGGTGATGTCGCCTTACCCGAAATCATCAAGGGAATACATGTCGCTGAAGAAGATCGTGAGAGGAAGAGTAAGAGAGGGGATTACGCTGGAGACAAGGAAGAGTCAGCCTGACAGCACAGTGTCGCACACATGCTGTCCGACGCCGCGACTCGACCTTTCCCCTCTGCGAGTGTTCAATCTACGCTGGAAATCTACAGATCAGAGGTGCAAGCCTGGGAGGAAGAAGGAGTGGGTGAGAGAGATGATGAGGAGTAGGAGGGAGCAGAGGAGTGAGGGAATGTGAGAGAGAACATGTGACCAGCACAGACCAGTCAGATCAGTGCACTCAGACGACTGGAGTGCCGTCTCAGCCTCCAAGGAATCTTTTCCACCGGATGGAAATTACATGTTAACCTATATAGGAAACAAAAACCCTTTTACGCAGACGGCTGCCTAGAAAGAACAAAACAGATGATTCAAACAACTGGGATGAAGCTATAAATAGACTTTGCGCCATCTTTAAACCTTTAAACCCAACGAGAACAGCATTCCTGCCTCCAACAAGCACCAATAGTCTGCAGGAGTTATCACATGGATTCTTTTACAAGAGATGCACCAATCCCAATATTCATACAGTATTTTCTGGACTATAAGTCGTGTTTTGTTTTTTTACTTGTTTGGCTGGTCCTGTGACTTATATGTGAAATGATTCTATGTCAAAATATACTGTATTATTATCTACGGCCACAGGATGGCAGCATCTACACGCATGGCAGGATATGCCTGTATACTGATCTGAAGGTGGTACTGTCTGATCCACATTCCAGAGCAATAGGTGGAGGCAAATATACCATTAAGATGGATGCCAACTGCCCGAAAACAAGAAGATCTGAATGAGGAGGACATGATCCATCTTAGAAAACAAGCAAAATTAACAAATCATGCTCTCTAACTGAAAGACCACGCCCTTGAGTAAAGAGCAGAAATAATCTCTGGACGATAGCTGTTCAGCACTCTACGTGTTTGCACTTTGTGGGACAGTCGCAAATAATGACTTTTATTCCACACTCTTGAGTGTTCTCTGACTATTTTACAGTGCACATTCAGTTTTGGCTGTTCGTGTGTGCAAGTGCATGTGTATAAGCGTGCGTAATTAAAACAAAAAACAACTATTTTCTACTTTTCATGGCTGAGTGCTCTTTCTCAGGCATAGAAAGTCCAATAAAAGGTGCCAATTTATTAATGTTGTAATGAAAGTCTATAAATCTGTTTTCTGTAGTTTGTTAATTGATAACGTGTTTTGTGATGCTCATATTTATTTTAGATTTATTGACCTACATTGGTTAAGTTGTTCTTTGATGTATAGATAATAGTAATGTAATTATTATATGGAATGGCATTTTGTTAATACTGATTTTATTGAAGGGTCATGTTGTTGGTGTTATGCTGAGGCTGGGGAGCTGGAATTTGATCAGGGTCACTTCTGTGCATGGTGAAGATTGCTGTAGGGTTGTTCATTTTCCAGCTGTCATATCTCAAATCATTTCACCTTATTTCAGACAGTATACTGCACCTTCTGTATGACAAGGTGTAGGGTATTTGTACGTCTGAGGGCCTAGGGCTGAGCATCTCCCCAACTCCTTTTTTGAAGAAAGTTGGTTCACTCCCACCCAAAATTATTTTTTTTAATTAAAGTTCATTAAACACTCGCCTAATTAATTCTGTGACCCCCACCATATTGTAAAAAGCCAAAAAAAAAAAAAAAAAAAAGAGTTTTCACAATGTTTTTCTCCTCTTCCATGTCTGACTTGTGATGACGTCATCCGTTTGTCCTGTGCTCTTATTGTGAAAGACTTGTGCGTTTTGACATGTTTGGTGATGACGTCATACCAGAGTTTTCTGGTTTAATATAAACACTGTGCAAAATGTCAGGTAACTTCCTTTACCTGAATGATGGTAAAACTGAGATCATGGTGTTTGAGTGCACTGGCATACCAAATGTGGTAACACCAAATTTTGGTGCTTTGGCTAACTATGTAAAACCAGCTGTCAAGAATTTGGGAGTGATATTTGACAGCTGTTTGAGGTTTGATCAACAGATAAATTCTGTTGTCAAAGCTAGTTTTTTCCAACTTCGCCTCTTGGCTAAAATAAAGCACTTTCTCAGTAGACGTGATCTTGAGACGGCCATTCATGCTTTCATCAGCTCCAGACTTGATTATTGTAATGCACTTTATTCGGGCATTAATCAGTCGTCTCTTGCGCGTCTCCAGTTGGTGCAGAATGCTGCTGCTCGTCTTTTGACAAACACTTCTAGACGTGAGCATATTGCGCCCATCCTATACTTACTCCACTGGCTTCCAGTTTGTTTTAGAATTGATTTTAAAATTTTAATGTTTGTTTTTAAAGCTATTTATGGCCTTGCACCTCCCTACTTGTCTGAAATTTTAACTTTGTGCACCTACAGTAGGACGTTAAGGGCGTCTGGCCAGCTTTACTTAGATGTTCCAAGGTCAAGATATAAATGCTGGGGTGATCATGCTTTCGCGGTAGCTGGCCCCAGACTGTGGAAGGAGCTACCTCTTGAGTTACGTACTATTCCTGACCTAGCACTTTTTAAATCTAAGTTAAAGACTTATTTATTTAAACTGGCTTTTAACACTTAGTGGGGAGGTGACATGTTCTGTTATTTTTATGTTCTTTTTTTATGTGTTGTTTTAAAATTTTATTTTATATGTGTTTTATTTTGTAAATTTGTGTTTTTAATGTTAAGCACTTTGGACACCAGTCGGTGCTGTAAAGCGCTTTATAAATAAATGTTGATTGATTGATTGAGTGATTGAGTGAAGTAAATTATTGTCCGTGTGGTTAATACTGAAAACCAACTGTGTACGTCATGTCACCTTATGTTTTTTTTTTCTGCTCCAGAAATCAGCTGACAAGGAACACATGACAAAATGACAGGAGAAAAAAACAAAAAAACAAAAAACAACATCAACAACAAAAAAACAGACACAGACAGGTAATTCATTCTTTATTTGAGAGGAAATCAGACATATTTTTGAAATGGGTGGTCTGACAAAGGTAATATTTGGCTGAGATTATGCAAATACCCAGCCCCGGTGGCACGGTGGCTTAGTGGTTAGCACTGGTGCCTCACAGCAAGAGGGTCATGGGATCGCTTCCCGTCCTTCTCGTCTCTGCGTGGGTTTCCTACAGGTACTCCGATTTCCTCACACAATCAAAAACATGCTGCTTAGGGTCTGCTTTTTTCTCTGCCCTTGACCAAGGAAGCATCTCTACATCTGGAATTGGTCCCCAGGTGCTGGACTGTGGCTGCTCACTGCTCCTAGTGGTTGGATTGTGTCAAACTGTAATGAGGATGAGTAAAATGCAGAGGACAAATTTCGTTGCATATATGTACAATGCCAATAAAGACCCTTCTTCTTGTTCAAGGAGAATTTCACACGGAACGCCCACAGTGTTCAAACAGGCAAATACGGTATATTAACTGTGGTTTGTACAGGTTTTCAAACCTACTGAATCAATTTTATTTATTGATTGATTTTTTAATTTATTTATATTTAATTCAAGACCAGGGATTCTATGTTAAACTGAAACAGAGTCCACAGTCAGTGTTAGGATATTTGATATTGGGGGGGGGGGACCTGAAAGACTTCACTCAAGTAGTTTTCTTGATATTGCGATTTTAAAATGATCTCTTAAAAAACAACTATGCACGAAAATGTACTTTGTTGTTTTCTTAAAAAAATACAACTAATGACACTTGATATGGGAAATGTCACACTTGCCACATTGAAGAATTATATCTTCCCCTTGGAATTTTTTCAAGCCAATCTGAGTTTGTAAAGTGGGTATTTGGTGAATTGACACAGAATGACCCATGTTCAAAACCTGGCATTTTCCGTGATAAATAACTTAAACAGCTGAGTTTTCTATTGACTAACTAAACTGTTTCAACTGCTTCTTCCTGACATCCAGCTTATATCTGTCACATTATCCATTTAAGTCAGGTTAGGTCAGGGACCATGTGCTGGTGCCACGTGTTGCCACACCCACCACACCACGGACCTGCCATGGGTCCTGAATGGCAATCACCCAGGGAGACAACTGGCACATCCCCAACGTTCGAAAGTGACCATGTTTCTGCTGCAGCCAGGTGAAATGTGGGCATCACCTTGGCTTTCTCCTGCTGCTGGGATTCTCCACACTGAGGCAGGAACTCATTAAAGGCCTGGATGTTAGTCTTGATTTGTCAGTAAAAAGCTGAGCCGTGAGGATGCCGTGGCTCACATGATGCAGCACTCTGCAGGAAGACCCACAACTCAGCATTTTACCTTCCACTCGCTGCACTCGGCCGATCTACCGTTCCTCTGATGAGTCACCGCAAGTGCGTCACAAGCCATCCTGCATTGACGGTACAGGACAGAGGTGCTGCTTTCTAGCTCTCTTACTCCGTCTCTCGACAAAAACTGAACAACAACCATCAGGATGACAAGAACATAGCAGTACAGTCACACTAATGCAACCAGACTAAAAATAACAACCCCGCTCACATGCAAAGACATCGTTCACACACATGCTACAATGGAGGCAGTGATGCTGCACAAATTCTTGCCCTGAATGATGTCTCTTTGACAAAGCAATGTTTTTGTTGTTTTATGGAGATGACTGGAGTCAAAGAACAGATCTGCCTCTGGCAGAAACACACAGCACGGGACACACAAACAGCTCAACTTTACAGAAAAGAGGAAACGGTGTGTTTGTCCAACTGCACTGGAAGATTCAGCTTTCATGTTTACTGCCAGATGGTAAAATAGTTGAGCTACTGGCTCTGTGTTTTAGCAGGTTACAGCTGAGCATCATTTGGATCAGAATACGAAATGCAGAAGCAAAACGGTTTCCAATCCAACACAGCAGCTATTCAGAAAGAAATCCCAGGTGAAAGAGCGACAATCAGTCTTATTTGTCTATTTCCTCTCTGCTCACAGCTTCAGTCTACTGCCATAGTTTCTAAAAACATACTCCTTAAACATGGTCATTATATGCCAAAGTCATAATGAAGATCAATCAGACTCAATTATGGTCTAGTGGCAAATGCATCACCAGATAGCACCACTTGTATTGGAAATAGAGCACAAAAATCTGCTAGTTACAGATCTCAGAACTATGTGGATCAGAAGAATTCACTGAATGCACAATTTGGACCTTAATTCCAAAGATGCTTCCCCACAACTGAAGGTCACTGTATAATGCATTCACTGTATGGTCAATGTACAGTAATGTTCAGAATCATAGTAGTGCTATGTGACTAAAAAGATTAATCCAGGTTTTGAGTATATTTCTTATTGTTACATGGGAAACAAGGTACCAGGAGATTCAGTAGATTCTCACAAATCCAACAAGACCAAGCATTCATGATATGCACACTCTTAAGGCTATGAAATTGGGCTATTAGTTAAAAAAGTAGAAAAGGTGGGTGTTCACAATAATAGTAGCATCTGCTGTTGATGCTACAAACTCAAAACTATTATGTTCAAACAGCTTTTTTTATCAATCCTGTGAATCACTAAACTAGTATTTCATTGTATAACCACAGTTTTTCATGATTTCTTCACATCTGCGAGACATTAATTTTGTTGGTTTGGAACCAAGATTTTGCTGGTTTACTAGTGTGCTTGGGGTCATTGTCTTGTTGAAACACCCATTTCAAGGGCATGTCCTCTTCAGCATAAGGCAACATGACCTCTTCAAGTATTCTGACATATCCAAACTGATCCATGATACCTGGAATGCGATATATAGGCCCAACACCATAGTAGGAGAAACATGCCCATATCATGATGCTTGCACCATCATGCTTCTCTGTCTTCTCTGTGAACTGTGGCTTGAATTCAGAGTTTTGGGGGTCGTCTCACAAACTGTCTGCGGCCCTTGGACCCAAAAAGAACAATTTTACTCTCATCAGTCCACAAAATATTCCTCCATTTCTCTTTAGGCCAGTTGATGTGTTCTTTGGCAAATTGTAACCTCTTCTGCACATGTCTTTTATTTAACAGAGGGACTTTGTGGGGGATTCTTGCAAACAAATTAGCTTCACACAGGCGTCTTCTGTCACAGCACTTACAGGTAACTCCAGACTGTCTTTGATCATCCTGGAGCTGATCAATGGGTGAACCTTTGCCATTCTGGTTATTCTTCTATCCATTTTGATGGTTGTTTTCCGTTTTCTTCCACGCATCTCTGTTTTGTTTTGTTTTTGGTCCATTTTAAAGCATTGGAGATCATTGTAGATGAACAGCCTATAATTTTTTGCACCTGCGTATAAGTTTTCCCCTCTCCAATCAACTTTTTAATCAAACTATGCTGTTCTTCTGAACAATGTCTTGAACGTCCCATTTTCCTCAGGCTTTCAAAGAGAAAAGCATGTTCAACAGGTGCTGGCTTCATCCTTAAATAGGGGACACCTGATTCACACCTGTTTGTTCAACAAAACTGATGAACTCACTGACTGAATGCCACACTACTATTATTGTGAACACCTCCTTTTCTACTTTTTTTTTTACTAATAGCCCAGTTTCATAGCCTTAAGAGTGTGCATATCATGAATGCTTGGTCTTGTTGGATTTGTGAGAACCTTCCCACTGTCGCCAAGTGCTTGCTCACAGGGGGTCGTTTTGACCGTTGGGGTTTTTACGTAATTATTGTATGGCCTTGCCTTACAATATAAAGCGCCTTGGGGCAACTGTTTGTTGTGATTTGGCGCTATATAAATAAAATTGATTGATTGATTGATTGATCTACTGAATCTACTGGTACCTTGTTTCCATGTAACAATAAGAAATATACTCAAAACCTGGATGAATCTTTTTAGTCACATAGCACTACTATGATTCTGAACACTACTGTATAATTTTTACCCAATGTGCACAGCCACGCAAAACCAAATTTGACAGTGGTAACAAAGATGTAAATATTCCGGCGGCATCATCTTGAATCTGTTTAACACCAGGCAGCTGTGGAACTCATAAGCTAGCTAAGTACTAACTAGCAGTGGCTTGAATTACTAATCAAATTTACCATCAATGGTTACTAGGGATGGGTACTGATAAGATTTTATCAATATCGATGCCATTATCGATTCTGCTTATCGATCCAATTCCTTATCAATACCTCTTATGAATTTTCTGTGTACTAAAAGTAGGCTTTACATGTTTTCTACGTCAACAACATTTTATTGAGTCTTAAAGTAAATAAATATGAAATTGGTCACTGGATCCTTGATCTCTGGACATAAATAAAAATAAACAAAATCTATAGTTTTTATCAAAAGCATTTCCTTTCCAGATATTTTGGCATTATTGTCTCTCCATACCTCTGAGCTGAGCTCAACTGGCTGCTACAAGTCAGCGCAGGACATCTCATTTTGGGAGGAAAAAAAAATTTATGATCGATTGCAGTTTAATGTTTGTATTCCAACATTCGGAAAGAGGTGTCATTTGATTTAAATGGCGATTAGCTTTGAAATTATTAATTTTGACCGGACTCTGTCTAAGCAGAGAGCCGCACAACGTTTGGAGCAGTAAAAACGGAACGGAGGATGAGTATCATTTCTTTCTCGCAACAAGACAGGAGTCCCAGTTAGTGACTTTAATCTGCACAAAAGTGACTCACGATTGACATATTTTAATGGCTTTGAGAGGGGTTAAGAAGCGGAGTTGCCACTTCGGCAGAGCATCGAAGCAAAGAACCAATGAAGTAACGGGTTGGAGCACTGTTTCATTGGTTCAAGCTTCAAAGCAGAGGTGCACTGCAGAAACGGTTGATTACAGACCCGCTGCAGGGTCTGTAATCAACATAGAGAAATAATCTTCCCAACAAACACTCCCAAAAACAACGGCCGCTCTGAAGGACCGATAAGGGATGGTGGTAGACTGAATCATTTCTTAACGATAACCAAAAAGAACCAGTTTGACACCCATCTCTAATGGTTACCCATTAATGTTTTCTATGTCTATTTCTGTAAAATAACCACATGCAATAATATGTCCACAAATCACATGCAATAACAACTCGTTTACAAATCCCTGCACTAATGTCACCTTATCACACCTAAACTCCATTTCACATATTGTAAGGAAGATGCTCCTATCTCCTTTTCAATCCCAATCACGTTTATATATATGCATATGTGTATAGGTATGTGTGTGCATATGTGTGTATATATACGAGGTCTATTAGAAAAGTATCCGACCTTATTATTTTTTCAAAAACCATATGGATTTGAATCACGTGTGATTACATCAGACATGCTTGAACCCTCGTGGGCATGCAAGAGTTTTTTCACGCCTGTCGGTTACGTCATTCGCCTGTGGGCAGTCTTTGAGCGAGGAGTCGTCCACCCTCTCGTCGTTTTTTTTTCATTGTTTAGGAATGGCTCAGAGACTGTTGCTTTGTTTGATAAAAAAATTTTCAAAACTGTAAGGCACAACTGAGTGGACACCATTCAATAAATTCAGCTGGTTTTCGGTAAAAATTTTAACGGCTGATGAGAGATTTTGGTCTGGTAGTGTCGCTTTAAGGACGGTCCATGGCACCTGACGGCGATCTGCGCTTCGAGGCGGCAGCGTCTCGCCGTTTCAAGTTGAAAACTTCCACATTTCAGGCTCTGTTGACACAGTAAGTCGTCAGAGAACAGAGAACTTTCAGAAGAAGTCGGCATGAGGAGTTTATTCGGACATTCCATTGTTAATGGTCATTTTGTAATGAAAGAACGTGCGGGCAGAGTCGCATGTCGGGCCGGACCCGACCGCGGGGGGTCGCGGCAGGAAAAACACCTCCGTTGGAAATCTTAACGGGCAAGTTGGAACATGCCCAAGCTGTTAAACAATTTCTCAGTTACTCACTTGTTGAAAGCCATTAAAAGCCGCCTGAATTCTACAAATGGTTTTCAACACGGAGGTGTTTTTCCTGTTGCGGCGCACACAGATTTGCCGAGTCGTCACGGAAACGACTCGGCGAATTTGCGCGTACATCTTTCATTAAAAAAATGTGCTTAAACAGTGGAATGTCCGCATAAATTCCTCATGCCGGCCTCTTCTGAATCTTCTCTGTTCTCTCACGATGTCCTGGGTGAATTAAGCCTTAAATTAGGATGTTATCAGCTCGAAACAGGCCGACGACAGCGCCTGGAAGCGCTGCACGACGTCCCGCTTCGTGGGAAGTCCTTACACCGACAGAAACACCCCATAATCTCTCATCAGCCGTTAAACTTTTCACAGAAAACCAGCTTAATTTCTCGAATAGTGTCCACTCGGATATTCCTCACAGGTCCAGAAAAATTTTTGATAAAGCAACGCGCGCCGTCTCGAGCAGCGTGTGAAACAAAGGAATTCAGCCAAGAGGGCGGGACCACATCTCACTCAAGGCCTGCCCACAGGAAAATGACGTCACCGACACGCGTGAAAAAACTCACGCATGCGCACGAGGGTTCAAGCATGATTGGTGTAATCGCACGTCATTCAAATCCATATAGTTAAAAAAAAAAATAAAAGGGTCGGTTTATTATCTAAGAGACCTCATATATATATATATATATATATATATATATATATATATATATATATTCTATTTCTACCTCATTTCTTATGTCTAAGTATTATTATTATTGCTTATCCTTGCACACGCTGTTTGATGAACATTTTCCTCTACTTGCACCCATCTTGTGTGTTTTTTAAGAGCTGACGTAACGTGAATTTCTCCTCTGTGAGATCAATAAAGTTTATCTTTATCTTTACCATCAGAATGAGTGAATAAACAAATTAACATTAATTCACCAACAAAATAGCGACATCAACGTAAGTGACTCAGCAATTTCTCAGCTAACATTAACTCATTAGTAGGATCAGCATGAGTGACTAAACAAATCTCCAGCTGAGGTTAAATCACTAACAACTAGATTGGAATGAACAAATAAACACATTCATAAATAACAGTAGAGAAGCTTGAATCTTCGACTGAACTGGGTTGCTTGACACGAGGATGTTTTGCTTCAAATCGCAGAAGCTTCCTCAGCTAAAATTCTTGCTCTGGTAGTCTGACTTCTGTTTTGACTCTTGTAGAGAAGAATAATCAGATCAGACGTCAGGAAAACTGTAATGAACACTACATAGGTGAAACTAAGCAACCTTTAAACAAGAGGCTATACCAGCACCGCAGAGAGGGCGCCAGTGGACCTCAGTCTGCAGTTCATCTCCACCTTAAAGACACTAACCACACGTTTGAGAACAAGGAAGTTAAAATCTTAGCCAGAGAGATGAAATGGTTTGAGAGAGGGGTCAAGGAGGCATTCTTTGTAAAACAGTTGAAACCCAGCCTTAACCGGGGGGCGGGTTTCAGGCATGCTTTGTCCCCTGTTTACAATGTGGTACTCAGGTCAAAGCAGTTTCAGTCTTTTGTTCATGGTAATGAGTCATTCACGTCATCAGGAAAGAGTCGTCAAGGGAACCGGCAGGAGAGGCGTCCATCCCATCATTAGGAGGGACAGCTGCCCTGTCATTAGAAGGGTGCTAACTAGAGCACAATAGGTGCTAATTAGAGCTATTGTTTAGTCACTAGCCTATAGCAGTCTGCCTCTTGGTAGGAGGGGTCTGGTTAGGTTTAAAACTCCAGCTTTTGTGGCTTCTGTTTATTCTTCTCTACAATTGTCAAGACATAAGTCAGACCATCAGAGCAAGAATTTTAGATGAGGAAGCTTCTGCGATTTGAAGCGAAAAGTCCTTGCATCAAGCAACCCAGTCCAGTCGAAGATTCAAGCTTCTCTACTATGGAAACCACCTGGACAACTGAGAGCCTACACAGAAAAATTCATAAATAATGTTAATTCACTAACATGATGGCTACCAAAGAGTGTCGGATCTGCAGGATATTTGGACTCCAGTACTTGTGGAGACCAGATACCAACACAGAACACAAACACCCACATTTCCTGGTGATGGTACATGTGGCTCAGTTTTGGAGTAGGCCCCTATGTAGGTGTGAGTGAGGCGCAGGGGGAGGGGAGAGGAGGAGAGAGGGTCCCGTCATAAACTGCCTGGCAACCACCAGAATAAACACCCACCTCCACCTCCTCCTCCTGTGGGAGTGACTGCATTAGTTATTTTCCCCCTCAGCCTCGTGCACTACACATAACCAGCATTTAGTGCAAGTATAGATGATGCTGTCGTTTCCATGACAACATTAAACCCTGCATTGATAAAATGGGCGGGCCCGGTCCTGACAATGAGGGGGGGGGGGGGAAGAAAAAAAAAAAAATTCGCCTCCTGCGAGGCCGTATGGGGTCCGTGGGGCTGAGGCCTCCAGATGGAGCTTTATGGTGACACATAAAGCAAACATAACGACCTGTTTGGGATCTTTAGTATAAATATTTGAATGCTGAAGCAGAAGGCGGTTCTGTCGCTTACCTCATTTTCTTTCGATTCAGCCGGAGGTGATGCCGGCACCGGTGTTCAACGTGAGCAGTAGTCCGCTTTTATCTCCGGACACAGGCTACAGTTTCAGGCAGCAAAACGGCTCACCGGCCTCCACCTTGTGTAGCCACCCCCCCCGTTCGCGTCGGGAAGTATACTTCTACGAACGCGTCGCGTTAAGCGTGAAGACGAGTCCGCTTTGTGCTCCGTTGTCTCTTCCCAAACGTGCCGCCGCGTATCCTTAAGTCCATGTTCAGCCACTGTTCGTGCTCGGTATAAGACGGTGACCTCGGGTAGCCAGCCGCCGCCTCCCTCATGCCATATTTTCTTCCCATTCGGAGTGTTTTGGTGAGGCGGAGAGATTTTTGGGGAAACGCTGAAGCGGCGCGCGGAGGAGGAGGAGCTCACTGCTGCCCACCAGCGGAGAAGACGCGGACGTGCAGGGCTATGACTTTTACCGATACCTGTGTCAAAGTATCGGCTGATCACCATGATAGCATAAAAACTGATATGAAAGTCTACATACAGAGATTGGACCAATTATTCCTTTTAAACTGAATAAACTTGTGAAACTTGCATTTTCAGAAAAATTCCGAAATTACAGCAATATTTGATCTTGATTATTTTGGCACGTATGAATGAGGGGCATCTCCGCTTACTGTCCTTGTTAAAGTTCTGCATACTATGCAAAAGTGGACAAACTTTAAATTTTGCGTTTGTGAAATTTAATATTTTTGGAAGAGGGCAGCACGCTTTCGGTTTCAGTATGAGGCGCTAAGACGATGGCTCTGCTGCCTATCAACCTTGCAATTTTTTTTCTCATAAATGGGGGGAAATTTTCTAATGCATACTAAGCAAGATATAATATTTCCATAAGTGCACAAAGCTGTTCTATGTATCCAGAAGTATTGATCAAATTGCCAGACTTTTTATACTTTTTAGAGAAATTAAAGCCCATTCCGAACCATAAGTAGAAGTGTTCCACCAGAGCAGGACAGGAATGAAGCAGTGAATAAATCAGAGATCATCCCTGTTCACAAACTGTGCACAACATAAGTGGCCCTTTGACTTCTATTTGCAGTGTTATACAGTGAGGAAAATAAGTATTTGAACACACTGTGGTTTTGCAAGTTCTCCCACTTAGAAATCATGGAGGGGTCTGAAATTTTCATCTTAGGTGCATGTCCACTGTGAGAGACATAATCTAAAAAAAAAAAAAAAATATCCAGAAATCACAATGTATGATTTTTTAAAATAATTTATTTGTATGTTACTGCTGCAAATAAGTATTTGATCACCTACCAACCAGCAAGAATTCTCTCACACAGACCTGTTAATTTTTCTTTAAGAAGCCCTCTTATTCTGCACTCTTTACCTGTATTAATTGCACCTGTTTGAACTTGTTACCTGTATAAAAGACACCTGTTCACACAATATACATAGCCAAGACCAAAGAGCTGTCTAAGGACACCAGGGACAAAACTGTAGACCTGCACAAGGCAACAGGCAAGCAGCTTGGTAGAAGACAACAACTGTTATGATTATTTATTAGAAAGTGGAAGAAACAAGATGACTGTCAATCTCCCTCGGTCTGGGATTCCATGCAAGATCTCACTTTGTGGGGTAAGGATGATTCTGAGAAAGCTCAGAACTACACAGGAGGACCTGGTCAATGACCTGAAGAGAGCTGGGACCACAGTCACAAAGATTACATTAGTAACACATGATGCTGTCATGGTTTAAAATCCTGCAGTGGAGCAAGGAAAGCTGTCATTATGTAGTGTGCCCCGAGGAGCGGATGCTGATGGCACCATTTACAATGCAGTCAAGCATGCAAGGGCGCAATTTAGAACTAGGAATTGGGGAGGACAAAGTGTGAGGCCCGCAGGGCCGAAGCCCATAGGCCGGGGGTCTGGGGGCGGCTTTAGGCCCCCAGAAGCCAACGGTTTCTAGATAAGCTCAGATGCATTCTGAGCATCCAGAACAGTAATTTTAATGTTTTGAGAAGACCATAAAGTGGACACCATTTGACTTATGCAATTTGAAACTGTGGATATAAGTACTTTATTCTGAGAATAGCCAGCATTGATTTTATTAACATCCTGGTGTAAATAAGGTATCACCACATGTGTAGAACGCAAAAAGAATGATAGGTTGAGCTTTCATAAAAAAAAACTGCAATGTGGTAAAATGTATTCATAAATATGAAAGAACAGGCTCTTAATTATTAACTATCGCATACTGTATTTTTTTTCCTCAAAATTTGTTTTTGCATAAGTTTGAAAAACAACAGATCATAAGTTTAGGTTAAATTACTTATCACATTTAATTTTCAAAGTGACACTAATGACAGCACTCATACTGAACATAATTTCGCTTGCATAGACTGATTTTGGAGATCAAGCAATAATTGCAGATGGGCTTTCTGAGGTCCCAGATTGCTTTTCTGATTTCCTTTTCTAACTTTCAGAATTTAGTAAATTAGCATATGGTCCACTGATACTTATGTGTAGACACTCATCCCTAGAGGCAACTATTTTTGGTTTCAAATCTGGGCAAATGCAGTCCCAGAAAATTCCGAATGTGACAAACAAGAAACAGGTGTTGTAAACAAGTCAATGCTGCTAAAAATACAAATTTGCAGAAACAAAGATACTTTTCGGACATAGTTTGCGCATAAGACTGACATGGTTTGCACATAAGACTGGCATAGCATGTTTCAAGTACACACATATGTCAGAAGGTGGGGAGACGTACCATATTCTGTCCCCTCTGGTTGAAAAGGCCGGGGGACATGTCCCCCCTATCCCCCACCAAATTACGCCCATGCAAGCATGGCTGGGACCCCATTACACATTGGTCACATTACCTATAAGAAAGAGAGGCAAAACAACTAGTTGCCATTCATGTTCAGTCAGACTGGGCGTTTTACAGCAACAAGGGAAATGGTTGCTGTGCTGCACCATTATAGACAAGAAGTCTATTTTATGCAAATGCTAAGTGATGTTACACAGTGACTACCAATCTGATTGATGCAGTGTGATATACACTGTAAAAAGTGTAACATGCAGTTGTTCAAACTAAAAACTGTCACTTAAAACAAGATAAAAATATTGATTTGATCGTGAAACTCATTTTCTTTGTTTAGTGACTTCAAATTTGATTTGAACTGAACTAAATATGCTGTATATCTAATGGACTCAAAACAAAATTTTTTAGTTTGCTCAATTTTCTTCTTCTTCTTTATGACCTGCAATTAATATTTTTAGTTTGACTCAAACGTGAATTGCACATGCGCATTGTACTGGTCTCATTTGCCTTCGGGGAACCGGCCAGACGTGGATGCACTGGGTGGATTTTGTCCAACAATAAACGTAAGTAGCAAAGCTGTTACTGATAAAGTTTGAGTGTTTTGTATTGTCAGAATTGCAAAATAAATGTTAATAATTTGGATCAAGGCAAAGAATTTAGATTGAGTCAATTGAAATATTATTGTTTACATCAACAAAATAATCAGGTCATAGGAAGTTAAATAATTTAGATTCTGTAAAATGAAATAATTTAGATTATGTGAAGTCAAATATATTAGATGTGATATCTGGACATCAATTTTTTTTTAGTTTAAGCAGGGTTATACTTTTTTCAGTATATGTTGGTTGGCTATAGTTATAATTATTTATAATAAAATTAATGTTTAAACTGTAAAATATCAAGCCTCAACTACATTTCTTTGCATAAGGGTTTGATAAGGAAATGTTAGGAATCATTGACATGTATACATCAGAAGATATTAGTATTTTAAATTTACTGCCTAATATTGATATCAGCCTCCCCCCCAAAAAAAAATAAAATAAATATCGGTTGAGCTCAAGCATTTATGAATTCTGGTGTAAAAGGAGCATATTATACAGAGGTTAACTGACCTAATATAGGTATCAAAATACTCCATACACAGAGGCCCACGGAGTTGGGAGTTTAAGTCACCCCCCCCCCCCCCCCAACTATCACTGTTGATTAAATAGTTGCACAATATGACTCCTTTGCTAACAACATTCTAATTTTCATAAATTAGTGTAAATCTTACAAGAGCATAAAAACAGCACTTGTATTTCTTCTTCCTTTTGGACAAACATAGTGAAACACAAAGTTTTACAAACTGGGAAATATGACATTGCACCAATGGAATTTTATGTTGCATTTACTGTGAGAGAAATGTTAAAGGTTCAGTGGTATTCCGCAGCCCAGTGTTTAGTGCAGCCACAAATTCATTGTTGTGCTTCCAACTCCAACAATCATCCATCCAGCAGGAAAAAAAGCAAAATTTCAGGAACAGTTATGATCATACGAAAAATCTGCCAAGTTTCATTTAAATATTACTTTAAAAAAAACTTTTTTTTAATCAATGCTTTTATCTCATTAGCCATCAGACTGTGCAACATCATTAAATGTGTGACGGGAAATTTGTTTTATGACTAATCTCAACAAAGGCACAAAAAAAACATATTTTTATGCCCCGTTATGTGTTCATCAAGATGAACCAGTTTATCAAAGCATCCCAAAGTCAGAGGCTTCAGTTAAAGTGACAGTGTGCAGGATTTAGGAGCATTTATTAGCAGAAATTGAGTATAGCATTAATAACCATCTGTTTATGTATATACCTGCAACAATGAATCAGCTTAGAATGAGCTCTTCATATCTGCATGGAGGGGACCCCCTCATGGAGGTCACCATAATGTACCGCCAAGTTGAAGCCCAAAATGGACAAACTACACCTGCCTTTCATATTTGTGCAGCACGGTTGGAAGACTGAAGAATAATCAGTCGTTGCTCCCCAATACACTGTCTCCTGGTTGCTAGTCCAGGCTAACAAGTTTGAGAACCCTCATTTTTGTGAAATGGGGATCGTACATATTGTTTATTACAAGAGAAGGCAAGAGAGCATTATTTCCCATCGACAAAGAAGCAAAAACGTGAATGGAAACAAAATCATGACCAGTGATGGCATAATGCAATCTGCAATCTCACCACTAGATGGCACTAAAGCCCTCACAATGTAGCTTTAAGTACAGTTGTGGTCAGAAGTTTGTCAATTATCATGGATAAGTCACGGCAACATCCCAGTGATTTCTTGGAACTGATCTTTACACATTTAATAGAAAACTAACAACACTGAAGTTTTCATAAAGCAACACAGGATCAAAAATGCACATACAGAATATGTAATATTTGGTTCAGTGCCTCTTTGCAAATTTCACTTTGACCAGATGCTTGTGGTAGAATTCTATTTTGATATGTAATCACGCTTCTTAGCAGAGGTCAGCTATATCAATTTGTAAGTTTTCTAGCACAGACCAGACTTTTAAGCAGAGTCCAGATACTTTTGATAGGGCTGGTGTCACCATTTTGGGAAGGCCATTGCAAAACCTCAGTCAGCCTACATTAATTATTCTATTCCACAACCAGCTTTGATGCGCATTTTTAGCATTGTTCCTTTATAGCATCCAGTCGTGTCCAGGTTTCAACCATCTAGCTGATGGTTTGATGCTTAGCTGAAGAATTCTGAGGTACAGTAGCCCTCCTCTTCCATTATCTCATGCACAAGGTGATTAAAACTTATTCTCTCTCTATCTATCTATCTATCTATCTATCTATCTATCTATCTATCTATATATATATATATATATATATACACACCTACACACACCATGGTCAGTGAGAATTCCATGTCTAACTAGTGTGCATTATTTTCGTGTATACGCACACTTAGTTTGGCGAGTTAAATCACTGTAATATCACTCTGCTCTGGTCGTCACCATAGCAACATGCAAATCATTTGGCGCAGATCAGTTGTGCTTTGACTGGTGAATGACAGAAACGTGATAAAACATGGATTTCCAAGTGAATTTTAATATTTTTGGCCAAAATAAAACATTTGAGGAATGGGAAGAGGAGGAGAGCAAACAAGAAGAACAGCAAAAGCAACGGCATAAAGATTTAACACCGGAGGAATTGGACAAGATTGAAGACGGGAAAGAAGAAAACGGTTGCCAAGGATGAAAATATCTTGAGACTGGCATAAAATAGTCCCAAATACTTACGCATTTTTATCAAGTTATGTTAACTTAAATAAATATTTGTGTCAGCTCACTGTGTGGGACCATGGGATAAGTGGATTAAACAAAGAGAAGCCGTGCATTATACGGTTTGAGTGCACTTCGCGGAATAACACCACTCCACTTCATGTGGTAGTGTTTTAGACTCCGCATCATGCATTCAAACCGTATAATGCACGACTTCTCTTGTTTAATCCATATACACACATATATATATATATATATATATATATATATATACACACACACACGCTCGGTCACTCGGGAGGAGCTCAGAGTCGAGCCGCTGCTCCTCCACATCGAAAGGAGTCAGTTGAGGTGGCTCAGGCATCTTTTCCGGATGCCCTCTGGACGCCTCGCTGGAGAGGTGTTCCGGGCACGTCCCACTGGGAGGAGGCCCTGGGGAAGACCCAGGACACGCTGAAGGGACTACATCTCTCGGCTGGCTTGGGAACGCCTTGGGGTTCCCCTGGAGGAGCTGGGGGAGGTGTGTGTGGATCGGGAGGTCTGGGCGGCTTTGCTTGAGCTGCTGCCCCCGCGACCTTGACTCCGGATAAAGCGGAAGAAAATGGATGGATGGATGGCTATATATATATATATATATGTGTGTGTGTGGAAAAACGTAATGCTAAAATACCTTCGGGCGTATGAGCATAAAAATAGGAAACATAATGTAACCTTTTGACCACTTAAAATAGGTCAAAGTTAACCATCTTTGAACTTGTCCAAGGTCTGTGTCCCAAGAATGTTCTCTGTGAATTTGAAGACCGTGGGAGTAATAGGAACAGAGTTATGCTGAGCACAGGCAGATGGACGGACGGACGCAAAGTCTTCGCAATTTCTTTTGTAATCGTTGTGCTTCAGAAGAACAGTTTAAAGAATTCATGTCCACAGTGAGTGTATCTAAATTTCTGACCACAACGGTATCATGTCAAGCACTGATTGGAAACTCCTGCAACCAATGACCAATAAAACATTAATCAATATTAAAAATAAACAGTGATCTTTGAAGAACATGAAGTATAAACACTTGATCGTGTTGAAACTGGTTATCTGTGAATCTGAAATTCAGTTCTGCATCACTAACATTTTTTCCTACAATATCACAGCTTCAGATGTTAATTATCATCACATCAGGCTGGTAAAAACCTATGCAGTAAAGCTGAAGGAAGACGCTGTTTTCTGTGGAAGTAAACCGCTTTTAACTGCTTCATCAGTTCTTCGTCCGTCAGATTGTTGTTAGTGTTCATGATAACCGTCACAGTGCATGTGAGAGTAAAACTAATATCACTGTTAATAACAAGGAAGGGTCTCGCTTTCCTGAGTTAAATACAAAACAAAAAAATTTTTAAAAATGAGAAAAAGAATGATCTTTTTTCTGCCAGTACACTGTGGTCTCAGATGTCACGCTCAGTGGCGTTGACCTCTTCAGTCTGTGGTCAGTGGCGGAACCTTTGGTTCGGTCTACTTTAGGTTTTCTCATTGGTGTGTTTTCTACAATATGTGAGGGCAAGGAAGAGAAGAAATATTCTTTCAACAAACCATACATTAGGCATCTCCTTTAGATCTGACAGCACATCAGGAAGAGAACCTATGAACACCCGATCATCTTCCATCGGTTCACTCTTCAGCTCAGTCAGGCTCTGTCCATATATGGTTTTAAGGATCTGTGTTCATTTTGGTTGGTTCGTTTCATTTTAATGCTGTTCATTTTGTGTTGGATTGAGACAGCCGTCAGCCTGCTCACACGATCCGCCACTGCATCACACTCATGTCCTTCCCTCCAGTCGACACCAGGAAGCTGTCATCATACAGGAAGGCAACGTTGGTCACATGACTGCTATGGCCACCATAAACATGGCTGGGAGCCTGAAAAAAGCAAAAAGATCCAAACAGACTTTTTTTTTTGCCTTTTGTCTTGAAATTTTAAAACTCTCAACATGCGTGGAAATTAGACCAGATATTATATATAACATTATTAGTTCCATCACACAATTTTTTTTATGCATCTGAATATTTATGTATTAATTTTGATCTTAAAAAGCATGCTCACAGGATTTACTTTTGACTTGTTTTTTTTCTCCATCACAGACAGTCAAAACTAAATTTTAATCATCCAAACATAACTATTAATAAACAAAAACTACTTAAATATATATAGGATAATTCAATAAAAGAATTAGCTTTTCAATTCTCAAATTACAATCCTCAATTTCAACTTTTTTTTTTTTGCTTTTTTTTAAAGCAGGGTTTTTTTTTGTTTGTTTTGTTTTTGAGTGCATGGCAACAGGGAGCTGCCGATCTCACTTGAGAAAAATACCTTTTGTGATAGGAGCTAATTTGACCTATTTTAATGAAACTTGAGACGTTTTGTACCTGCACTCTAACAAAATTCAATCTATTTTGGAATATGCATAAAAGGGTGGCACCAGGGATGGGTTTTATTTTTAATAATTCTTTCTCATATTACAAAAGTCTGTTTTTAGCTGCATAGCTAAAATATTTTTTGTTTTAAATCAAACTTTGTGAAAATGTTAGGTATCCTCTATAACGCATACTGTTTGGAAACAAATCCACATAAAGGTGCAGAGGCAAGAAAATATCAAATAATAATAATAAAAAAAACATTAAATAGAATGCGTTACTTAAATCCATCTGCATAAAAGTTGTTAAAATTCTGCACGAGAATATGAATCACTATTTTTTTTGAGGGTCATTAAATTTTACATTATATTTTTGTTTTGGTTTTGTTACACTGGAAGGCCACGCTTTTATTTTGGCAGAGATATGCACGCGAATGAGTTCCCTTCTACTGCGCTTCAGGATATTTTCTACAACAGTACAGCTGCTTACCCTAAACTGTGAACATGGGTACGAGAAGAGATGAACCTTCCCGAAGTCATCTCCAGTGACCAGAAGGTTCTTCTCGTTTGACCTGCAGATGGCGTTGATGTCGGTGCCGTCGGAGCCATCGGGCCACAAGCCTGAGGAGCAGAGCATCTGTTCATAGTACTGTAGGTACACCAACTCTCACAGAAAAAAAAACAGACTAAGCTCAGACTTACCAAAGACCTGGAAGCCCAGAGGACACGTACATGTGGCCCACTGGAGGTCTCTGGGGGTCTCCACGCTCACCACGTGCTTACATGCTGATGGAATCCCTGAAGCGCGCACACACATTTTAATTCTCAGTCATAAAATGTAATTGTGGAAAAAAAAAAAAATCATGTAATAACCAAATTCAAGCTTTGAATTTCTCACAAAAAATAAATGATTGCATTAAATAAACAGTATACAGATGATTTATATTAATAGCATTCTGACTGTTGACTGTGCTTAACACCGGCTCTAAAAAATGAAGAGAAAAAGGAATCAACAGATGCAATATTTCTTAAAAACCTGCTGGAAACACTGGTTCCATGATTAAATGTTATTGAGGATCCAGATGTGGACTTGAGATGTGATCATCAAACATCCTGATAAATATCAGAGGGGGCACAAATGTCCAAAAATATAGTTAGATTTGTATCTGGAAACATCCGGATCCTACACAGGTGGCTTTAAGTGTTTGATGGGGTTGTCAAACTTGTGTAAGGTCTTAGAAAGGTCTAATTTATAGCAGCATGTTCTCCAACACTAGGTTAGCCCAACAACCGGCCTGAATTAGGCAGGACACCTACCTCTCTCTCCTAGCCTGTGATTAGTCGGCGGCCAAGACGCTGACGTCAGCATTGGTCAGCCTCACTTTGGTCAAGTTTGGGGGTGTGTCACGAGTGCTGCTCCCCTAATGGTCATTTTGGAGGTGGAATTCCTACTCCTAAATGGCAGCCAGTATCCAGCCTAATTCAGGCCAGTTGTCGTGCTAACACTAGGTTTCAGCGACTCCGCCCCCTGGTGGCCACATTTAGAATGGAAGCACACTTGATGTCAAACTTGTCTGAGGTGTTTAGTGAAGTGACCTTTTGTACCAAGTTTCACCTTGTTATAAGAAGTCCTTGTCAAGATATCGTATACAATAGCTTTTAAAGATTATGCTCCCTGGTGGCTACAATTAGAATTGAAACAGACCCAACATCGAACAAGTCCAACGTCTTAGTGAGGTGACCTTGTGTACCAAGTTTGACCATGTTGCACAAAGCGTTTGTCACGATATTGTGTGCACATCGACACTGTGGACAGACAGACAAACACATACATGGAGTCAAGCAGTTCCTAGACTTACTCTTCCATCTGCAATGCAGGCAACAAAAAAAGATGAAAAATTATTTTAAAAATTGGTCCTTAGACCACACTTACAGTAGAGTATCTCATAGTCTCCTGAATTTGACACCACGTACTGGGAGTCCGTGGACCAGTCCAGATGGGTGATGAAGCTGGAGTGACCCTGAATTCAAACAGAAGGCGACAATGATGAATTATTTATCAAAATGATAATGTGAAGGTCAATTACAAAAATGCAGATGTAATTTCGTATAAGTTGTCCTGATGTTTACAATACAGCGCTGTCTGTTATTTCTGGTTTTACAGCTTCTTGACCAGCACAGAGTCCAGACGACTAAACCCAGGAGCTCAGTCTGAAGTGGGTGCAGGAAGGAGAGTTATAAATACTGTGGAGCTCACCGAGCACTTCCCCACTCGGCTGTACTTCCTCCCATTTTCTGCCACGGCATAGATATAGATGTAGTTGTCATGGGAGCCAATGGCCAGGAAGTTACCATCTGCAAAATAGCGAAAGACAGAAAGGGCATAAGTAGAAAAACAAAAATACGGTGAATGTTTATTTCTAAATATGTGGCATCGTTCCTGCAGTTGTTTACAGTTAGTTTTGACTATGTATCAAATCAATTTAATTTATATAGCGCCAAATCACAACAAACAGTTGCCCCAAGGTGCTTCATAATGCAAGGCAAAGCCATACAATAATTACATAAAAACCCCAACAGTCAAAACGACCCCCTGTGAGCAAGCACTTGGCGACAGTGGGAAGGGAAAAACTCCCTTTTAACAGGAAGAAACCTCCAGCAGAACCAGGCTCAGGGAGGGGCAGTCTTCTGCTGGGACTGGTTGGGGCTGAGGGAGAGAACCAGGAAAAGACATGCTGTGGAGGGGAGCAGAGATCAATCACTAATGATTAAATGCAGAGTGGTGCATACAGAGCAAAAAGAGAAAGAAACACTCAGTGGATCATGGGAACCCCCCAGCAGTCTAAGTCTATAGCAGCACAACTAAAGGATGGTTCAGCGTCACCTGATCCAGCCCTAACTATAAGCTTTAGCAAAAGGAAAGTTTTAAGCCTAATCTTAAAAGTAGAGAGGGTGTCTGTCTCCCTGATCCGAATTGGGAGCTGGTCCCAGAGGAGGCCTCCCATTCTACTCTTACAAACCCTAGAACTACAAGTAAGCCTGCAGTCTGAGAGCGAAGCGCTCTATTGGGGTGATATGGTACTATGAGGTCCCTAAGATAAGATGGGACCTGATTATTCAAAACCTTATAAGTAAGAAGAAGAATTTTAAATTCTATTCTAGAATTAACAGGAAGCCAATGAAGAGAGGCCAATATGGGTGAGATATGCTCTCTCCTTCTAGTCCCTGTCAGTACTCTAGCTGCAGCATTTTGAATTAACTGAAGGCTTTTCAGGGAACTTTTAGGACAACCTGATAATAATGAATTACAATAGACCAGCCTAGAGGAAATAAATGCATGAATTAGTTTTTCAGCATCACTCTGAGACAAGACCTTTCTAATTTTAGAGATATTGCACAAATGCAAAAAAGCAGTCCTACATATTTGTTTAATATGCGCATTGAATGACATATCCTGATCAAAAATGACTCCAAGATTTCTCACAGTATTACTAGAGGTCAGGGTAATGCCATCCAGAGTAAGGATCTGGTTAGACACCATGTTTCTAAGATTTGTGGGGCCAAGTACAATAACTTCAGGTTAATCTGAGTTTAAAAGCAGGAAATTAGAGGTCATCCATGTCTTTGTAAGACAATCCTGCAGTTTAGCTAATTGGTGTGTGTCCTCTGGCTTCATGGATAGATAAAGCTGAGTATCATCTGCGTAACAATGAAAATTTAAGCAATGCTGTCTAATACTGCCTAAGGGAAGCATGTATAAAGTGAATAAAATTGGTCCTAGCACAGAACCTTGTGGAACTCCATAATTAACCTTAGTCTGTGAAGAAGATTCCCCATTTACATGAACAAATTGTAATCTATTAGATAAATATGATTCAAACCACCGCAGTGCCTTTAATACCTATGGCATGCTCTAATCTCTGTAATAAAATGTTATGGTCAACAGTATCAAAAGCAGCACTGAGGTCTAACAGAACAAGCACAGAGATGAGTCCACTGTCTGAGGCCATAAGATCATTTGTAACCTTCACTAATGCTGTTTCTGTACTATGATGAATTCTAAACCCTGACTGAAACTCTTCAAATAGACCATTCCTCTGCAGATGATCAGTTAGCTGTTTTACAACTACCCTTTCAAGAATTTTTGAGAGAAAAGGAAGGTTGGAGATTGGCCTATAATAAGCTAAGATAGCTGGGTCAAGTGATGGCTTTTTAAGTAATGGTTTAATTACTGCCACCTTAAAAGCCTGTGGTACATAGCCAACTAATAAAGACAGATTGATCATATTTAAGATCGAAGCATTAATTAATGGTAGGGCTTCCTTGAGCAGCCAGGTAGGAATGGGGTCTAATAGACATGTTGATGGTTTGGAGGAAGTAACTAATGAAAATAACTCCGACAGAACAATCGGAGAGAAAGAGTCTAACCAAATACCGGCATCACTGAAAGCAACCAAAGAGAACGATATGTCTTTGGGATGGTTATGAGTAATTTTTTCTCTAATAGTTAAAATTTTATTAGCAAAGAAAGTCATGAAGTCATTACTAGTTAAAGGAATACTCGGCTCAATAGAGCTCTGACTCTTTGTCAGCCTGGCTACAGTGCTGAAAAGAAACCTGGGGTTGTTCTTATTTTCTTCAATTAGTGATGAGTAGTAAGATGTCCTAGCTTTACGGAGGGCTTTTTTATAGAGCAACAGACTCTTTTTCCAGGCTAAGTGAAGATCTTCTAAATTAGTGAGACACCATTTCCTCTCCAACTTACGGGTTATCTGCTTTAAGCTGCGAGTTTGTGAGTTATACCACGGAGTCAGGCACTTCTGATTTAAGGCTCTCTATTTCAGAGGAGCTACAGCATCCAAAGTTGTCATCAATGAGGATATAAAACTATTGACAAGATAATCTATCTCACTCACAGAGTTTAGGTAGCTACTCTGCCCTGTGTTGGTATATGGCATTGGAGAACATAAAGAAGGAATCATATCCTTAAACCTAGTTACAGCGCTTTCTGAAAGACTTCTACTGTAATAAAACTTATTCCCCACTACTGGGTAGTCCATCAGAGTAAATGTAAATGTTAAGAAATGATCAGACAGAAGGGGGTTTTCAGGGAATACTGCTAAGTCTTCAATTTCCATACCATAAGTCAGAACAAGATCTAAGATATGATTAAAGTGGTGGGTGGACTCATTTACATTTTGAGCAAAGCCAATTGAGTCTAATAATAGATTAAATGCAGTGTTGAGGCTGTCATTCTCAGCATCTGTGTGGATGTTAAAATCGCCCACTATAATGATCTTATCTGAGCTAAGCACTAAGTCAGACAAAAGGTCCGAAAATTCACAGAGAAACTCACAGTAACGACCAGGTGGACGATAGATAACAAATAAAACTGGTTTTTGGGACTTCCAATTTGGATGGACAAGACTAAGAGACAAGCTTTCAAATGAATTAAAGCTCTGTCCGGGGTTTTTGATTAATTAATAAGCTGGAGTGGAAGATTGCTGCTAATCCTCGGCCCGTGCTACGAGCATTCTGGCAGTTAGTGTGACTCGGGTGTTGACTCATTTAAACTAACATATTCATCCTGCTGTAACCAGATTTCTGTAAGGCAGAATAAATCAATATGTTGATCCATTATATCATTTACTAACAGGGACTTAGAAGAGAGAGATCTAATGTTTAATAGACCACATTTAACTGTTTTAGTCTGTGGTGCAGCTGAAGGTGCTATATTTTTTCTTTTTGAATTTTTATGCTTAAATTGATTTTTACTGGTTGTTGGTGGTCTGGGAGCAGGCACCGTCTCTACGGGGATGGGGTAATGAGGGGATGGCAGGGGCAGTGAAGCTGCAGAGAGGTGTGTAAGACTACAACTCTGCTTCCTGGTCCCAACCCTGGATAGTTATGGTTTGGAGGATTTAAGAAAATTGGCCAGATTTCTAGAAATGAGAGCTGCTCCATCCAAAGTGGGATGGATGCCGTCTCTCCTAACAAGACCAGGTTTTCCCCAGAAGCTATGCCAATTATCTATGAAGCCCACCTCATTTTTTGGACACCACTCAGACAGCCAGCAATTCAAGGAGAACATGCGGCTAAACATGTCACTCCCGGTCCGATTGGGGAGGGGCCCAGAGAAAGCTACAGAGTCCGACATTGTTTTTGCAAAGTTACACACCGATTCAATGTTAATTTTAGTGACCTCCGATTGGCGTAACCGGGTGTCATTACTGCCGACGTGAATTACAATCTTACCAAATTTACGCTTAGCCTTAGCCAGCAGTTTCAAATTTCCTTCAATGTCGCCTGCTCTGGCCCCCGGAAGACAATTGACTATGGTTGCTGGTGTCGCTAAATTCACATTTCTCAAAACAGAGTCGCCAATAACCAGAGTTTGATCCTCAGCGGGTGTGTCGCCGAGTGGGGAAAAACGGTTAGAGATGTGAACGGGTTGGCGGTGTACACAGGGCTTCTGTTTAGGACTATGCTTCCTCCTCAGTCACCCAGTCGGCCTGCTTTCCCAGCTGCTCGGGATCTGCCGGGAGGGAACTAACGGCGGCTAAGCTACCTTGGTCCGCACCGACTATAGGGGCCTGGCTAGCTGTAGAATTTTCCAAGGTGCGGAGCCGAGTCTCCAATTCGCCCAGCCTGGCCTCCAAAGCTACGAATAAGCTACACTTATTACAAGTACCATTACTGCTAAAGGAGGCCGAGGAATAACTAAACACTTCACACCCAGAGCAGAAAAGTGCGGGAGAGACAGGAGAAGCTGCCATGCTAAACCAGCTAAGAGCTAGTAGCTGCACTAAGCTAGCGGATTCCTAAAAACACGCAAAGTGAATAATGTCTAAATAATTTAGAGGTGATTCAGCAGAGGGAGTGCTTTAGTTAAGGCACGTGAAGATTACTCTGTGAAACAAATCGCTATCTAGTTAACTAGATCAATCTAACTGCGCAGATTAAACAGCTAACAGATACAGCAAAACACCACTGTGCTCCGGAACAGGAAGTGATACAATACCGCAGTGAGAGCCAACCACCAGTAGAGGTTCAACACACAGCAGTGAGGATCAATGATGCCTTGATGTATAGTACTGCATGTTCGTTAGCTTTGAAAAACCTGAAGCATGCACTCTGTAAAATGCTGACTGAACAAGTCCATCTTTTCGTCTGCCAACACAGCAACTCAAAAACAATAAATCCAATTACCTTGTAAGTCTCCAAATTAAAATGACATATAATGAAGGTAGCGTCCAGCCCCTCTCCAGGAGTTGAGTACCAGAGCCCATGCTGTGCGTGGAGGTGAGCCCGACTATCTATAGTCGGTATCTCTCAACCTCCCGCACAAGCTCAGGCTCCTTGTCCCCCAGCGAGGTGACATTCCACGTCCCAACAGCCATGGGCTGTGAGCATGGACCGGGCTGCCGGGCCACCCGCCCTCGACCGCCACCCAATCCTCTCTGCACCCGACCCCCATGGCCCCCTCTGCAGGTGGTGAACCCACAGGAGGGCGGGCCCACGTTGCTCCTTCGGGCTGAGCCCAGCCGGGCCCCATGGGCTAAGGCCCGACCACCAGGCGCTCGCGCACGAGCCCCAACCCCAGGCCTATTTCCAGGGTGGGACCCCGGCTCCGCCATACCGCGCGACGTCTCGGTCCTTGATCTTTCACTGGTCATGGAGGTTCTGAGCTGCCCTTAGTCTGACCCGTCACCTAGGACCTGTTTGCCTTGAGAGACCCTACAGGGAGCACAAAGCCCCCGACAACATAGCTCCTAGGATCATCCGGGTACGCAAACTCCCCCACCACGATAAGGTGGCAGCCAGAGGGAGAGGCGTCCGGGATGAAAATCAGCACCTCCAAATCCGAGGCCATGGTTCTCGACCGGAAAAGGTGCTTTGCCCTCTTCAGGTCGGTGGAGTGTCCTTGCCTCAAGTGGAGGAGTTTAAGTATCTTGGGGTCTTATTCACGAGTGAGGGACGGATGGAGCGTGAGATCGATAGACGGATCGGTGCAGCGTCTGCAGTGATGCGGTCGCTGTATCGGACCGTCGTGGTGAAGAGAGAGCTGAGTAGGGGGGCAAAGCTCTCGATTTACCGATCGATCTACATTCCAATCCTCACCTATGGTCATGCGATTTGGCTCATGACCGAAAGAAAGAGATTGCGGGTACAAGCGGCCGAGATGAGTTTCCTCCGCAGGGTGGCTGGGCACTCCCTTAGAGATAGGGTGAGGAGCTCAGTCACTCGGGAGGAGCTCGGAGTCGAGCCGCTGCTGCTCCACGTCGAAAGGAGTCAGTTGAGGTGGCTCGGGCATCTTTTCCGGATGCCCCCTGGACGCCTCGCTGGAGAGGTGTTCCGGGCACGTCCCATTGGGAGGAGGCCCCGGGGAAGACCCAGGACACGCTGGAAGGATTACATCTCTCGGCTGGGCTTGGAAACACCTTGGGTTCCCCTGGAGGAGCTGGGGGAGGTGTGTGTGGATCGGGAGGTCTGGGCGGCTTTGCTTGAGCTGCTGCCCCCGCGACCCGACTCCGGATAAAGCGGAAGAAAATGGATGGATGGATAATGAAGGTAGTGTGATTCAAATTTGGTTCATTATGATGCACCACATTAACACAAAGTAAGTTTGTTTTGCTTATGTAATCTAACACTTTGCCACCTACTGGACATGTTGGGCATTGCTGCAGAGGATAATCTTATTGCATACATTATGGAAATTAGGACCAGGTGTGGTAGATGTTACACATCTTAAAATGAGCTTGTTGGTCAGTTTCTTTCAATTCCAAAGCTGAGGTCTGCTTGTATTAAACAGAACAAAAGAAGCTTTCAGCATCATTTTGAGACGGCCATACTAAAATATGAAATGGAGCAAAATGGGGACTGACAATGACAAAATGGGGTAAAATGTAACGAAATGGAGCAGAGTGAACCAGACTGACTCCAAATAAGTACTTTTATTTAACTGTTTGGATTTTGTGTTTTTTTGTGAGATGAGCTCAGTATATGTAGCAGGGGCTACCCTCTTACCCCCATTTCGTCATTATCAGTTCCCATTTCGCAAAAAATGAATAAATAAAAAAATAAAAGTACTTAATTGAATCATATTTGGAGTCAGTCTGCGCCATTTCGCTATGTTTTACCCCCGTTTCGTTATTATTAGTCCCCACTGGAGGACTGGGGAGGTGATGTTCTAGTGGTTAAGGTGCTGGGCTTGAGACAAGATCATTTGGTTCAAATCCCCGCCTGACTGGAAAATCACTAAGGGCCCTTGGGCAAGGCCTTTAATCCCCTATTGCTTCCGGTGTGTAGCGAGCGCCTTGTATGGCAGCACCCTGACATCGGGGTGAATGTGAGGCATAAATGTAAAGCGCTTTGAGCGTCTGATGCAGATGGAAAAGCGCTATATAAATGCAGTCCATTTACCCATTTCACTTAAAAATAATTTAATAAAAGTACTTAATTGAATCACATTTAATCATATTTGGAGTCAGGCTGGGTCAGTCTGCTCCATTGTTACATTTTACCCCATTTCGTATTTTAGTATAGTCGATTTTGAGACACTTGTTTTACTTTTGTGGAATTGAGCTGTGATCAGAAACATGCAAAATTATTGATTAGCTCTCTTGGATCTTTTCTCAGGAATACTCCAATATTACTGATCACTGGTATTTATTCAAAATATGTGACAAAAAATGTTAAGAACTCCTCTTGTATTCTTTCCTGTGCTGACAACATGCAGCCACATAAGTGAAATATGATTTGCAGATGTATGGAGGGAAAACTGATTGAGTGAAACACACCTGGGCTGTAGTGTAGAACAGACAGCTGTTCATTCCCATCTGTGTGCACGGTGACTAAATCCTTAGTCTCTGTGTCCAGCACCAGCCACCTCCAGGATCACACACAAACAGTCTGCTTTTGGGTCCGTTAACAATAATTGGGTGATTCTTTAACTACGGGCACTATTGGCCTTGTAAATGTAATTTCCACCACACCATTGCCTTACAATATAAAGTGCCTTGGGGCAACTGTTTGTTGTGATTTGGTGCTATATACATGTGCTCTGATGTTACTGTTTATCTCCATAGAAACTACCCACACAATCTTTCATACAAACTTTTTAAAGGGACATTATTGTTGTGGTGGAAATTACGGCAATAGTGTGGGACAACTACATTTTGTTTAAAAAAATCACAACAGTTGTATGACACTGAATACCCCAATTATGTTTTGCTTATTTTACTGATATTTTAAAACATTAGAAAAAACGTTTACTATTCATTTTTATCATTGAAGATCATAAGTCTGGGTGTGGGACAAGCACAAAACGGCAATATTTGCATATAATGATGCTGAAAAAAGGTGAAAGTCATCATAGACTACTAGGACAAATTTCTTCAAACACTTTCATTGTAAAGATAACTATAAAAGTGTGAAATTTCCCCCCTTTTTTTTTCTTTTTTTCATAAAATATGATCAAGGGACATAAAAGTGCCCGTAGTCTAAGAATCACACAAGTACAACAGTCTTTTCAATATGCAACCACTCAAATTGTTTTTTGTGTGCACTCTGTCATCAGTCTTCAAAGAAGAAATGATTCATTTGTAAGATCGTAGCCAGCATCTTGAAGAAAAAAAGTGGACCTTCTTGTTGGTCGTGTGATTCAAAATGATATTTACATAAATACAAAGATGTGGAATTGATGAGGAAAACTATTTAGTCAATCATAATTGTTTCATTAACATTTTAGCATGCAAAAATAAAAGTTCTAAAAACATGTCTTCAAAAGTGGACCTTCACTCAAAGGGTGGTGGGGGGGGGGTCTGATCACCCCCAGTCCACCCATGGCTATAGGCCTGATTTGTACGATTGGAGGTCAAAGTCTGTTATTAATGAGGTAAAAATAGCAAAACATACACACACACGCTCGCACACAAATAATTAGAATCATCCTCAGATTTATTATCTAAACAGTTAATTGCAGCTCTGATCCAAAGCTTGAGAACATGCTGCCTTTAGTGCATCCCCTTCGGTTTGGAACAAACCTGCCAGTCTGGGTTCCAACTGCAACAACAGCTCCAGATGGATGGAAGCCTGCTGATTGGGCAAGATCCTGCCAGAAACAGGAAGTAGAGGGTATTTAATTCATTTGCATAAAACAAAGCTGATATGATCCATGTGGGCCACCACAAAGATTTTGGTAACAGTGATCCATTTTAAAACGGTCTGCTACAGTTACTAACAACTTTAACATAAGGCTTGTAATTCTCAAGGTGAACAGCAGGGGGAAGTATCGACTAGTCTTACTTCCATGTTTTTGGTCCAGATGAGTTGATGGGAGTTTGAGTCCCACAGGCAGACCTGCTTGTCATAACCACATGTGAGAAACTGGGACTTCCATGGATGGATGGTCAGACCCCACAGCTCATCAGTGTGACCCTGGAGAGGAGAGACGTTACTTTACCAAACTCCTTCACTTAGATTCTTCCTTCATTTGCTTGAAACAGCCTGTTTAAAAGTCTGCCTTTGCACAAACCTGTGTGATGGGGATGAACTCTCCATCCAAACTTCCCTGCAGAACGAAGTTCTTTGTGGTCCCGATGATCACGGTCTCCCCTCGGCCTTCTGCCACAGTCCGGATCGGTCCGAATGACTCGTGCACCTGTGGAGAACGTGGCCGTCAGTCAAGTCCATGGGAGTTTTATCCCACATTGTTAAAAGGTGAGCTGACTCCCAGTTATTGATAATCAGCACCAAGTTCAAGCGTTTCCCCAATTTCCATGAAAATTGATTCATTCTTAATAAAAATGGCTGTGGTTAATTCCTGGTTCTGCTCTTGGATGATCATACAGTTTGGTTGCCGCCCACCCGCGACAATTATTCAAACACTATTCCCACTATTTCCAACAAACTGCCGAATATTAATTTGCAACCTGCTGCTGGACAATAATTGACAAACACACAACCTCTTTGGCAAAAGTATGAATTATCAATCATACTGATCACTATAAAAACCTACAAATATCAGACTTTTCCTCTAACATTTATGACACGGTGCCAGCATGCACAGTTTGCTGCTGTAAGCACTGATTATATGACAAACAGTTATTACAAATAGCTTCATATAAATCTCTACATTTTATTAATATGCATATTAGAATGTGCTGTGAAAATTTGCCTTATGCAAGAAAACCACAATTTTAATAAATTTGTATAAAAGCTGCATCCATCCAACTAACTGAAGCAATTCCTTCAGAAAATTGATTGTTCGGAATCACTCAAAACACCAAATGAAACAAATGTGTCAATGATTCACTATTTCAACGGGATCAACATGATAAATTAACCAACTGATTCTGAACACAACTTGCCTTAGCGATCTGATTGTTTTCGCAAATGATCCAGTGTTGTGAAATGCTTAAAATATTAAATGAAACAAATGACTTCAGAAAATTGTGCAGTATTTAAAAATCATGAAAGCACAAAATTAAACCACCACCACGTCAGCAAGTGAATGTTTCAAAGGGCTCAAAATGGTAAATGAATCATTTATTTCTGAATTTTTTTTTAACTCAAAACATTAAACAATAGTTTAGGAAATGATCCTGTTTTGTAATGTTCAAAAACTAAAAACAAATTATGTTGGAAAACTAGTCTGTATTGTGAAACATTCAAAACATAAAATGAATAATAGTTTATAAAGGGTCAAAATGCTGTTAAATGTTTAGAAAAATGTTTCAAATGCTCAAAACAGCAAATAAATGCTTCTTTAGAAAGTGATTCAGTATTTCAAAACACATCTCACAGAGGGTCTAACAGATTTAAAAAAATACCTGAAAATGACAGTTACATATAGTGAACAAGTTTCTCACTGCTTCAAAATGGTCCAAACACTACGGTGGCATCTAGTGAACATGAACAATGAGGTTCAGATAATGATTCACTGTTTAAAACACTATAAATAAATGAATACAAAACAAATAAAGCTGCAGAAAGTGTTTCCCCGTTTCAAAAATTATGATGGTGGCATCCAGTGGACAAGGGGAATTACTCCAGTCGGAAAATGATTTTCAAGAGGCTCCAATAAAATATGATTATTTATTCTATTTTAACAGTAAAATAAGTACGAACTGTTTCATTGTTTTGAATCATTTGAGACACTGAGTCGCTTTCAAAAAGATTCAATTCTCTTAACCTTTAAGTGACTAAGCTATTTTAGCGACTAATATGGTAGGATAATTATTGCATCAAATCTAGAAAAACCTGTGACTAGCAAATATATGCCAATACTGTAAGACAAATTTCAAAGAACCCATCAGTCATCCTTTTTGACAATCATGAGCTATTTTCATCCTCTCTCTGGGCATCAAGAATCAGTCTCAATGATTGTGCAGCTGTAAATCTTGCTATTCTACTCAACAAAAATATAAACACAACACTTTTGGTTTTGCTCCCATTTTGTATGAGATGAACTCAAAGATCTAAAACTTTTTCCACATACACAATATCACCATTTCCCTCAAATATTGTTCACAAACCAGTCTAAATCTGTGATAGTGAGCACTTCTCCTTTGCTGAGATAATCCATCCCACCTCACAGGTGTGCCATATCAAGATGCTGATTAGACACCATGATTAGTGCACAGGTGTGCCTTAGACTGCCCACAATAAAAGGCCACTCTGAAAGGTGCAGTTTTATCACACAGCACAATGCCACAGATGTCACAAGATTTGAGGGAGCGTGCAATTGGCATGCTGACAGCAGGAATGTCAACCAGAGCTGTTGCTCGTGTATTGAATGTTCATTTCTCTACCATAAGCCGTCTCCAAAGGCGTTTCAGAGAATTTGGCAGTACATCCAACCAGCCTCACAACCGCAGACCACGTGTAACCACACCAGCCCAGGACCTCCACATCCAGCATGTTCACCTCCAAGATCGTCTGAGACCAGCCACTCGGACAGCTGCTGAAACAATCGGTTTGCATAACCAAAGAATTTCTGCACAAACTGTCAGAAACCGTCTCAGGGAAGCTCATCTGCATGCTCGTCGTCCTCATCGGGGTCTCGACCTGACTCCAGTTCGTCGTCGTAACCGACTTGAGTGGGCAAATGCTCACATTCGCTAGCGTTTGGCACGTTGGAGAGGTGTTCTCTTCACGGATGAATCCCAGTTCACACTGTCCAGGGCAGATGGCAGACAGCGTGTGTGGCGTCATGTGGGTGAGCGGTTTTCTGATGTCAATGTTGTAGATCGAGTGGCCCATGGTGGCGGTGGGGTTATGGTATGGGCAGGCGTCTGTTATGGATGAAGAACACAGGTGAATTTATTGATGGCATTTTGGATGCACAGAGATACCGTGACGAGATCCTGAGGCCCATTGTTGTGCCATACATCCAAGAACATCACCTCATGTTGCAGCAGGATAATGCACGGCCCCATGTTGCAAGGATCTGTACACAATTCTTAGAAGCTGAAAATGTCCCAGTTCTTGCATGGCCGGCATACTCACCGGACATGTCTCCCATTGAGCATGTTTGGGATGCTCTGGACCAGCGTATACGACAGCATGTACCAGTTCCTGCCAATATCCAGCAACTTCGCACAGCCATTGAAGAGGAGTGGACCAACATTCCACAGGCCACAATTGACAACCTGATCAACTCTATGCGAAGGAGATGTGTTGCACTGCATGAGGCAAATGGTGGTCACACCAGATACTGACTGGTATCCCCCCCAATAAAACAAAACTGCACCTTTCAGAGTGGCCTTTTATTGTGGACAGTCTAAGGCACACCTGTGCACTAATCAGCATCTTGGTATGGCACACCTGTGAGGTGGGATGGATTATCTCAGCAAAGGAGAAGTGCTCACTATCACAGATTTAGACTGGTTTGTGAACAATATTTGAGGGAAATGGTGATATTGTGTATGTGGAAAAAGTTTTAGATCTTTGAGTTCATCTCATAGGGAGCAAAACCAAAAGTGTTGTGTTTATATTCTTGTTGTGTAGGTGTGTTGGCCACGCTTCCCTGCAAAAAGTAAAATATCATGATTAGAGTTGGCAAATTACAGTATCATCTGAAGCTATAGTGTTGAAAAGCTCATAGATCTTCCCAGGGGGTCATAAGTGACCTCTCACAAGTTTCGATTATACTTGCCACACAGTTTTTCCACATTAGTTTTTCAGCATCACTCTGAGACAAGACCTTTCTAATTTTAGAGATATTGCGCAAATGCAAAAAAGCAGTCCTACATATTTGTTTAATATGCGCATTGAATGACATATCTTGATCAAAAATGACTCCAAGATTTCTCACAGTATTACTAGAGGTCAGGGTAATGCCATCCAGAGTAAGGATCTGGTTAGACACCATGTTTCTAAGATTTGTGGGGCCAAGTACAATAACTTCAGGTTAATCTGAGTTTAAAAGCAGGAAATTAGAGGTCATCCATGTCTGTAAGACAATCCTGCAGTTTAGCTAATTGGTGTGTGTCCTCTGGCTTCATGGATAGATAAAGCTGGGTATCATCTGCGTAACAATGAAAATTTAAGCAATGCCGTCTAATACTGCCTAAGGGAAACATGTATAAAGTGAATAAAATTGGTCCTAGCACAGAACCTTGTGGAACATCATAATTAACCTTAGTCTGTGAAGAAGATTCCCCATTTACATGAACAAATTGTAATCTATTAGATAAATATGATTCAAACCACCGCAGCACAGTGCCTTTAATACCTATGGCATGTTCTAATCTCTGTAATAAAATGTTATGGTCAACAGTATCAAAAGCAGTACTGAGGTCTAACAGAACAAGCACAGAGATGAGTCCACTGTCTGAGGCCATAAGATCATTTGTAACCTTCACTAATGCTGTTTCTGTACTATGATGAATTCTAAAACCTGACTGAAACTCTTCAAATAGACCATTCCTCTGCAGATGATCAGTTAGCTGTTTTACAACTACCCTTTCAAGAATTTTTGAGAGAAAAGGAAGGTTGGAGATTGGCCTATAATTAGCTAAGATAGCTGGGTCAAGTGATGGCTTTTTAAGTAATGGTTTAATTACTGCCACCTTAAAAGCCTGTGGTACATAGCCAACTAATAAAGATAGATTGATCATATTTAAGATCGAAGCATTAATTAATGGTAGGGCTTCCTTGAGCAGCCTGGTAGGAATGGGGTCTACAACCCCTGGCAAAAATTATGGAATCACCGGCCTCGGAGGATGTTCATTCAGTTGTTTAATTTTGTAGAAAAAAAAGCAGATCACAGACATGACACAAAACTAAAGTCATTTCAAATGGCAACTTTCTGGCTTTAAGAAACACTATAAGAAATCAAGAAAAAAAGATTGTGGCAGTCAGTATCGGTTACTTTTTTTTAGACCAAGCAGAGGAAAAAAATATGGAATCACTCAATTCTGAGGAAAAAATTATGTTATCACCCTGTAAATTTTCATCCCCAAAACTAACACCTGCATCATATCAGATCTGCTCGTTAGTCTGCATCTAAAAAGGAATGAACACACCTTGGAGAGCTGTTGCACCAAGTGGACTGACATGAATCATGGCTCCAACACGAGAGATGTCAATTGAAACAAAGGAGAGGATTATCAAATTCTTGAGTAAATCATCACGCAATGTTGCAAAAGATGTTGGTTGTTCACAGTCAACTGTGTCTAAACTCTGGACCAAATACAAACAACATGGGAAGGTTGTTAAAGGCAAACATACTGGTAGACCAAGGAAGACATCAAAGCGTCAAGACAGAAAACTTAAAGCAATATGTCTCGAAAAATGTACAACAAAACAAATGAGGAACGAATGGGAGGAAACTGGAGTCAACGTCTGTGACCGAACTGTAAGAAACCGCCTAAAGGAAATGGGATTTACATATAGAAAAGCTAAACGAAAGGCATCATTAACACCTAAACAGAAAAAAACAAGGTTACAATGGGCTAAGGAAAAGCAATTGTGGACTGTGGATGACTGGATGAAAGTCATATTCAGTGATGAATCTCGAATCTGCATTGGGCAAGGTGATGATGCTGGAACTTTTGTTTGGTGCCTTTCCAATGAGATTTATAAAGATGACTGCCTGAAGAGAACATGTAAATTTCCACAGTCATTGATGATATGGGGCTGCATGTCAGGTAAGGCACTGGGGAGATGGCTGTCATTACATCAAGTTATGTTGATATTTTGGACAATTGAAAGGATGTTTGGGGATGATGAAATCATTTTTCAAAATGATAATGCATCTTGCCATAGAGCAAAAACTGCAAAAACATTCCTTGCAAAAAGACACATAGGGTCAATGTCATGGCATAGGGTCAATGTCAATGAGCAGATCTGATATGATGCAGGTGTTAATTTGGGGGATGAAAATTTACAGGGTGATTCCATAATTTTTTCCTCTGCTTGGTCTAAAAAGGTAACCGTTACTGACTGCCACAATCTTTTTTCTTGATTTCTTATAGTGTTTCTTAAAGCCAGAAAGTTGCCATTTGAAATTACTTTAGTTTTGTGTCATGTCTGTGATCTGCTTTTTTTTCTACAAAATTAAACAACTGAATGAACATCCTCTGAGGCCGGTGATTCCATAATTTTTGCCAGCGGTTGCAATAGACATGTTGATGGTTTGGAGGAAGTAACTAATGAAAATAACTCCGACAGAACAATCGGAGAGAGAGTCTAACCAAATACCGGCATCACTGAAAGCAGCCAAAGATAACGATACGTCTTTGGGATGGTTATGAGTAATTTTTTCTCTAATAGTTAAAATTTTATTAGCAAAGAAAGTCATGAAGTCAATACTAGTTAAAGGAATACTCGGCTCAATAGAGCTCTGACTCTTTGTCAGCCTGGCTACAGTGCCGAAAAGAAACCTGGGGTTCTTATTTTCTTCAATTAGTGATGAGTAGTAAGATGTCCTAGCTTTACGGAGGGCTTTTTTATAGAGCAACAGACTTTTTCCAGGCTAAGTGAAGATCTTCTAAATTAGTGAGACGCCATTTCCCCTCCAACTTACGGGTTATCTGCTTTAAGCTGTGAGTTTGAGTTATACCACGGAGTCAGGCACTTCTGATTTAAAGCTCTCTTTTTCAGAGGAGCTACAGCATCCAAAGTTGTCATCAATGAGGATGTAAAACTATTGACGAGATACTCTATCTCACTCACAGAGTTTAGGTAGCTACTCTGCACTGTGTTGGTATATGGCATTAGAGAACATAAAGAAGGAATCATATCCTTAAACCTAGTTACAGCGCTTTCTGAAAGACTTCTACTGTAATGAAACTTATTCCCCACTGCTGGGTAGTCCATCAGAGTAAATGTAAATGTTAAGAAATGATCAGACAGAAGGGAGTTTTCAGGGAATACTGTTAAGTCTTCAATTTCCATACCATAAGTCAGAACAAGATCTAAGATATGATTAAAGTGGTGGGTGGATTCATTTACATTTTGAGCAAAGCCAATTGAGTCTAATAATAGATTAAATGCAGTGTTGAGGCTGTCATTCTCAGCATCTGTGTGGATGTTAAAATCGCCCACTATAATTATCTTATCTGAGCCAAGCACTAAGTCAGACAAAAGGTCTGAAAATTCACAGAGAAACTCACAGTAACAACCAGGTGGACGATAGATAACAACAAAACTGGTTTTTGGGACTTCCAATTTGGATGGACAAGACTAAGAGACAAGCTTTCAAATGAATTAAAGCTCTGTCTGGGTTTTTGATTAATTAAGCTGGAATGGAAGATTGCTGCTAATCCTCCGCCTCGGCCCGTGCTACGAGCATTCTGGCAGTTAGTGTGACTCGGGGGTGTTGACTCATTTAAACTAACATATTCATCCTGCTGTAACCAGGTTTCTGTAAGGCAGAATAAATAAATATGTTGATCAATTATTTATTTTTTTTTTTTTTTATACTTTATTTTTATTTTTGGATGTTGAACAATTTTCCTATATATTTAACAAATGCAAATGGAACAATGGTAATAACAAGCAGACCTCTTGGAAGAAAAAAGAAAAAAAGAAAGAAAATAAAATTGGGCATCAACTATATGAACATATAGTGATAATGTGTAACACACTATATAGTACGTCATCTTTTAAAGATTCAATGAACGAGTGAATCGTTCCCATTTCTCCCAATATCTTTTACATTTCTCGACAGACAATCTTAGTGAAAAGTCATCCTCTCCATTTCTTGAATTTCGTTAACCACATTAACCCAATCGTGGAGTGAAGGTACATCTTTACTCAGCCATTTCCTAGTAATCGCTTTTTTTGCTCCAGCCAGCAAGATAGACAAAAGATATTTTTGTGATTTAGGCAATTCACAAGAGATATATCCCAAAAATATTTCAATAAATCCATTTGACACAGTTAATCCAATAATGTTTTGAATTGTTCTCACCGTTGTCCAATAGGGTGCGATCTTCACACAGTCCCAGAGTATGTGAAAATGTCCTGCTTTGGTATGTCCACATTCTCTCAAACAATAGGCTTTTACGGGGTCGTTACCAGTGATACCGGTAACGCGTTACGCTCATCTGACCACTTTTTTTTTGTAACGAGTAATCTAACGCGTTAATCTTTCCAAATCAGTAATCAGATTAAAGTTACTTCTCCAAGTCACTGTGCGTTACTATTATTTTTGCATTGTGGGTCGATAGCAGCATTCAACGTGGTCCGTGGGCAGGAAGACTGAACTGCCCACTTTAAGTGAGCTGCGAGCTTTTCATCCACGGTTTTTTTGCAGCAGCTCCCGGGCAGCAGCTACAACTTGTCCTCACCTCTTAAAGCAGTGACAACAGCACAAATGCACTGAGCTTTACAAAGACATTTTATGCTTTTTTTTTTTTCTCTGAGCCGCTCCGTATCTGCTGCTAAAAATAGCTGGTCCTCCGCCACGCGTCAGGCACGTCAACAACTAACACTATTTTCCACTCAAATACACCTAAACTCTCTTTCTGAGGACCACATGATGTGAAAACACAATAAAACTTTCTTACCTGTAATCTGGTCATGTTTCCTGCGTAAATAAATGTTATCCATTCTTTGTGCCCAAACGCCAAGGCAGGGGCGAATCCAGATGGAATGGGGGCGTGGGGCAGGGATGTGCCTCCCCACAACACCCCTAGATTAAAGGGTCCAGTTTTGAAGCCATTTTTTTTTTTTACTACAACTACTACTACTTAAAATAATTTCAACAAGTAAAATGTTTAGAGAGAATTTAAATGTTAGAAAAAATTTAATAGTTACATTTATAAACAATGTAGGTTAGAAATTTCAAGTTTTACTGTTACAGTGATGTCAACAGTTAAATATGAGGGCAAGAAAGAGGTCTTTATTTACTTTTTATAAAACAAGTATTTATTTTCATTGAAGTCAAGAAAGCATGACTATAAAGTGAGTTTTGGCAAAACAAGTATTATTGTCATGTTGAGATGGCAGGGGGTTGTTATCGGCAGCTGGGGAAAGTAACTAAGTTACTTTTTCAAGGAGTAATCAGTAATCAGTAATTGGATTACTTTTTCAAAGTAACTGTGGCAACACTGGTCGTTACACTGCTTACTTTTGATATGTGGTGTGACAAAAAACGTGTTAGTCTTCCATGCAAAATTCCCTCCAAAACCACAACAGGTAGTAATCATAACAGTTTTGCATATACCAAGCCACTCTTTCTCTGTTATTTATGATATTGGCTTCATTTTCCCATGCTTCTTTAATATACATAGTAGAAGTATTCTTAAGTGCTTGTACACCTTTATATATTATTTGTTTCTTTGGTGCGTTACCTTTACAAGCCGCAAGGAAATGTTTCACCAAATACTCTTCTCCTTCATATTTAATTTTCTTATTAAAGTAATGTCTTAGTTGAAATATCTAAAAAGGTCATGTCTATTCAGATTATGTTTATCTAAAAGCTCTGAGAACCTTTCAGTGTACCTTTTGTTATGACCCAATAGCTCGTTATGCCTCCTGTGGCCATTGTTGAAACCTGCTATCAATTTTGGCTGGCAAAAATTCGGAATCATAAGCTGGCCAGCGTAATATCTTAGCTTTGAATTCAACGTTCTTATTTTTAAGTATTTTAATCCATTCGTTCATTCATTGGAGATTTGATCAATTATTATATCATTTACTAACAGGGACTTAGAAGAGAGAGACCTAATGTTTAATAGACCACATTTAACTGTTTTAGTCTGTGGTGTAGTTGAAGGTGCTATATTATTTTTTCTTTTTGAATTTTTATGCTTAAATAGATTTTGCTGGTTATTGGTGGTCTGGGAGCAGGCACCGTCTCTACAGGGATGGGGTAATGAGGGGATGGCAGGAGGAGAGAAGCTGCAGAGAGGTGTGTAAGACTACAACTCTGCTTCCTGGTCCCAACCCTGGATAGTCACAGTTTGGAGGATTTAAGAAAATTGGCCAGATTTCTAGAAATGAGAGCTGCTCCATCCAAAGTGGGATGGATGCCGTCTCTCCTAACAAGACCAGGTTTTCCCCAGAAGCTTTGCCAATTATCTATGAAGCCCACCTCATTTTTTGGACACCACTCAGACAGCCAGCAATTCAAGGAGAACATGCGGCTAAACATGTCACTCCCGGTCCGATTGGGGAGGGGCCCAGAGAAAACTACAGAGTCCGACATTGTTTTTGCACAATGTTAATTTTAGTGACCTCCGATTGGCGTAGCCGGGTGTCATTACTGCCGACGTGAATTACAATCTTACCAAATTTATGCTTAGCCTTAGCCAGCAGTTTCAAATTTCCTTCAATGTCGCCTGCTCTGGCCCCCGGAAGACAATTGACTATGGTTGCTGGTGTCGCTAACTTCACATTTCTCAAAACAGTCGCCAATAACCAGAGTTTGATCCTCGGCGGGTGTGTCGCCGAGTGGGGAAAAACGGTTAGAAATGTGAACGGGTTGGCGGTATACACAGGGCTTTTGTTTAGGGCTACGCTTCCTCCTCAGTCACCCAGTCGGCCTGCTTTCCCGGCTGCTCGGGATCTGCTGGAAGGGAACTAACGGCGGCTAAGCTACCTTGGTCCGCACCGACTACAGGGGCCTGGCTAGCTGTAGAAGTTTCCACGGTGCGGAGCCGAGTCTCCAATTCGCCCAGCCTGGCCTCCAAAGCTACGAATAAGCTACACTTATTACAAGTACCATTACTGCTAAGGAGGCCGAGGAATAACTAAACATTTCACACCCAGAGCAGAAAAGTGCAGGAGAGACAGGAGAAGCTGCCATGCTAAATCGGCTAAGAGCTAGTAGCTGCGCTAAGCTAGCGGATTCCTAAAAACACACAGTTAATAATGTGTAAATAATTTAGAGGTGATTCAGCAGAGGGAGTGCTTTAGTTAAGGCACGTGAAGATTACACTGTGAAGCAAATCGTTATCTAGTTAACTAGATCAATCTAACTGCGCAGATTAAACAGCTAACAGATACAGCAAAACACTGCTGTGCTCCGAAACAGGAAGTGATACAATACCACAGTGAGAGCCAACCACCAGTAGAGGCAAGCAAAGTATGCAAGCAAATCAAAACCCTGTAATGGGGACATGTAGTGGACATTATGGATTATTCACCATTTCAAATACTCAGAAAATAAAAGAAACTGCTTCAGATAGTGCTCAGAAAGTGACTCATTGTTTCAAAATGCTCCAAACACTACACTCGACTACTAAACACTACAATGGTGATAACTGGTGGATAATGGGGATTACCTGATTCAGAAACTGATTCATATTTTGAAATACTAAAAATAAATGACTAAATATTGCTTCATAAGAAGATTCTTCATTAAAATTTATTTTCTTTGTTTTGATTTCTGTTTGCAAAACTTTAGCTCACCTCCACTGACTGGATCTGCTGGTAGCTGCTGTCCCAGGAAATGAGCCTGCGGTCTTTCCCTCCAGACACCAGCGTGCCATTTCTCAGCATGCAGAGAGCAAAGACGCTGCCCTCGTGAGCTCCTTGGATAACATGGATGATACGATAAGTGCCTACAGGACAGTGATGACATGAGAAGGTTGGAGACGGTTAGACATAAAGGTCAACCATTAGAAGAGGGAAGACTAGACTGACAGATAAATCAGTGAGAGAGGGAGTTGCTTATCCTTCTGGATGTTTGCTCTGCGTAACCTTGCTTTCACCAATAGTTTCCTGTTGTGCTTTTGACTGCTTGATGTTTTCTTACTGTTTTTTTCTGTTTGACTGCCTCGTGCTTCCTCGGTGTGGAGTCAGGAGGAAGCACACACGCAGCTTTTCTATTTTTGCATCACCGATCACTGCAAACTCTCTCTTTCAGTCTGTGACTCTGTTTGCCGGCTGCAAAGCACCTTTTCCCCACACCAGTATGTTCCCGCTGGAGTCTCCAGTGATGGCGTCGCCGTTTTCTGCAAAGGTCACGCACAAGACAAACTTGGGCTTCTCCTGTTTCTACAAGAAGCATAAATAGCACATTAAGTTTAACAGAGGGACATTTGAGCTGGATCATGTAATTATTCATTTCTGCAATAACTCAGGTTAATATGTTCAACTCAAATCTCATCATTTGTGTATTTGGATCAATCTTTATTACTTTAGGAGTGAAACAGACAATGAGGTGCACTACCTCAAACAGTCCTTGCTTTTTGACCAGAACGCCTTTCTCCATGTTCCAGAAATAGACATGTGATTTGCCACAGGTCACTACGATGTTGCTGTCTGTGGGGTGAAAGTCTGTAGCAAAAACTGACTCATTGGAACTCTGCATCAAAACACATGAAAAAGATTCTGTTAATAGTACAAAAAAAGACGAGCCTGTAGGCTAAAAGCACATAAAAAAACATCTGAGATCCAGTTAAATCCTGATTTCGCTCTCTTTTTCACAAACATAAAAACAGCCTGAAACACAGACGCACCTTGACCTCAGCCAGTCGGTCCTCACGCTGCCAGTCCCACACAGAGAGGACGTGGTCGTTGGAATCATCTACAGCACACAGAGCGTTTCCCCCGTTCTAAAAAAACCCAAACAAACTCAGATTTTTTTTTTAACCAACAGAACACAACAGAAAACAAAACAATGTCAGTGAACCAGACTGAAAACTCAATTAAAAAAAATGACCCTTAAATGCTTAAACCATCCACGTGTCTCTAGTGTTACTGTGGCAGCCATAAATGGCAAAACACATCATTAAAGGAAAACATCAATAACACATAAACACAAGCATCAAACAGACTAGCGCATACACAGATCTGGGCTGACTGTAGTCTAGTTTGAAGCAGGTGTGTTTCAAAGGATTCAAACATTTCAAGCAATAATCTGAGTGTCACAAAATCAGCAGTACTTAAGAAATGTTTGTGGACCACCCCCAGGCACACGTTCTATCTATTCTTAATTCCACTTTATTTTTGTGTTCTGTTGTATATTTTGGTCTGTATTATGATGCTGCCTCTTCATGTAAACTCAGGATCTGACAGATGTTCTGCCAACGGATACACCAATGAAATAAATGTATGCACACTTATGATTTCAATTTATTTTCATTTATATAGCGCCAAATCACAACAAAGTTGCCTCAAGGTGATTCACACAAGTAAGGTCAACCTTAACAACCCCTACAGCAAGCACAAAGATGACAGTGGTAAGAAAAACTCCCTCTGATTTGAGGAAGAAACCTCAAGCACACCAGACTCAAAGGGGTGACCCTCTACTCTGGGCCCATGCACAACATTGTGTAATCTTAAACTACAGTAGTAGAAACAACAAAATGAACATGAGGAAGAATATAAATTTTGTGCCCAATTGGGCAAACATTATTAAAATATTTCTGCCAAATGTTCCTTTGGGCAACGTCCAAGTTGACTCTAGCCTGAAACCAAGGCGGGACCAAATTTGACTGAGGGCACCCCACATTTCTCTATGTAGGACAAACTCTGGGACAGAGCGTGTTGACTTGTGCATATTTCGTACGTGGGAGTCCTTGTTGTCATCGGAGCCCAGAGTCACCAAAACATTGTGAATGGACAGAAATGACCCTGATTGTTTGCAACACACATCCCCAAATGTTCATCCCCTACACTAGGTGCATCGTTTCTAGCATCCATACAGCTGGAAGAGGGTATCATTTGACATTACCCCCTTGTGCATGCACCCTGAAGGTCAAGACCTCAAAAGTCCCATGGAGACCATTTTAGACACATCCTATATAGAATATGTAATCATGAGATATGGTAGCCTGAATGTTGAAGACCTGGCCTTGTGACCACAGGGTTATAGATTCAATCTCATGACCTGACAGAAAAAACATGGATTTGGAAAGGTGTCAGTCATCACTCAGGTGTCAGTGAGCAAGGACTTAATACCAAAGATACTTCCAGTTTGCCTTGACCAACAGAACACTGACATTGGTATGTTGTATACTCCTGTATATCGTTTTGTGAATTATTCTGTAATTATGTCCGTAGCACGACCCAAGCAGAAGGTCACCCCTTTGAGTCTGGGCTGCTTGAGGTTTCTTCCCTCAGAGGGAGTTTTTCCTTACCACTGCTGCTCTGGGGGCTAGTAAGGTTAGACCTTACTTGTATGAAGTGCCTTGAGACAACTCTGTTGTGATTTGGAGCTATATAAATGAAAATAAATTGAAACTGAAAAAAAATTGAAATCGATGTGTGTATGGGAAGACGGGTCTTTGAGCATCTGCTTTTGATGGAAAATGTTCTACAAATGCAGTCCAGTTACTACACCTCTGAGAACCAAGGCTACACAAGATACCTTTATTAGTGTTTGTTTCTGAAATGCTGTGTTTTCTATTGTTAATCCACTTCCTTTGTTCTTTTCAGTTCAGCATCAGCACAGCTTTTCTTACCGACTTGGAGAAAGCCAAGCAGACCAAGGCTCGGTCAAAGAAGCCTACGCCCAGAACATGGAGGGTGTTGAGGCTGACGGAGTCCCACACTCGTACATGAGGAGCCAACTGCTGCATTGAAAATCATGAAAACGTGTTCAGCCAGGAGAGAAACACAAGCATGATGCTGACTAAAGACTAACGACTAAAGGATTATGTCAGTATACAGCAATGTTTTGGAATCAGGGATAAAATATCTGAGTATTACTGTGGCTGGTTTGAATACATTTTCTCAAAGAATACAGACAAAACTATCTTTCAATATGACTCCAAGAGAATATGAAATACTGTATTAAAAGCTAAAGTGATAATTATGATTGCTTACTTTGCCATCTGCGGTGGTGCCTGCCACCTGTCCGGTTGCTATAGTGATTTTGTCTGGGTGGACCGCAAGGCTGGCAAGTGCAAGACAAGAACACAGTTGAAGGTTGGAGCATGTGAATAAAAACGCAAATTTTGCTGGTGGTAACTGAGGAGTTTAGAGTTGTGGTTGTGATGTAAATATCAGCTCCAACAGGGAAAAAAGAAGGCACAAAGACGAGATGTGGGTTATCTCAAGTTCCTCACCATTGATGTCATCTGTGTGTCCCGTGTAGTGTCTCTGCAGCCGTTCATCCACATTGAACAGGACGACCACTGAAGCGATGAAGTACACAGTCTCCCCAGTGGGCAACAGGTAAAGGTTGGAGCGGCAGTCTCTACCACGATAACCGTAGCTGGTTTATTAATGATGTCAAAGGGAAAAAAGCAAAAACAATAAGAACGGACATCTGAAGGTTTCACTTGATTAGTATAAATGAAGAGACAAGTGCGCTGGTGTCACATCCACTACGCCACAGAACCACCTCAGGCCCTGAATGGAAACCAGTCAGACAACTGTTCCATCTGGAAAGGAATCGTCTATCTGTCGCAGTCAAGTGAACGTGGAGGTCCTCTTGGCCTTCTCAGCCACTGGGATCCTGAACACTCCACACGATCCTCAAGCAAAACATATTGACCTGGAATTCAGTAAATTCAGATCTGAATGAACAAAGCACTACAATCATTGTCAAATGAAGCATGCACTGGTGCCATGCGTGGCCGCCTCCACCACAGAAGGGAACTGGCAACCACCAAGGCAGACAACCTTCAGGGATGGACCCATCTACTTTCATGTTCACCTTCTGAAAGTAGTCATACAGGCAGGTGACTCTTGGGCAGCCATTTGACTATTTTCCATTTGTTGGGATCTTCAACGCTGAGGCACCTGCTTCAAAATGTTGTAGCTGATGTTCCCTTGCAATGTAAATAGTACCCTTCATCTGAATCTCCTAAGTAACTGTTTGTTTGACACAGTTATTCCAGCGGTGCCCAAGGATCCTCCAACAGATCAAGTACTCAAGAAATCTTTTCGTAGCTTTAGGTCACGGTTAGTGTCCAAGTTTTAGAACCACATAGCAAGTCAGTAAGCACCAGGACCCTAAAGACTTTGACCTTCATTGCAAAGGTATCAGCACTGCCAATACCTCTTTACTATGATCTCATGACTTCTTGAGCTCTTCCGGGTGTCCGGTACCTCAACGGCTGAAGATCCAGAGACATTAATATCACTTTAGACTGTCTTTCAACAAGTTTAACACTTTCACAGCAGACTGATACACTTCTCATGGCCAATTCTAGGAATTCCTAGAGTGCCTTAGTCTTGATCCAGGACAAAACCCAGACACCTGACTCTTCACTCAGCTTCTCAAGTGCTGCAGCCAGGACATTCTGTGGATTCTGTAAAGATCACAGCAAAGACCAGATCAGTGAACATTTCCTCACCAAAAAAAACAAAAAAACACATCCAAGTAGCTGGACTCGACAGCCTTATAAATGCCCAGTGGATGCAAGCATCAAACAGAGTAGAAGCCAGAATACACTAATTCCCTGGATGAATCAGAGACTCCACTCCTACTCCATACAACACATTTCTTTTGTGTATCTGGCTATGATGCCCAGCAGCTAACTGGGGAGCTTGTAAATTCTCAGGACGTCCTACAACGCAACTGACCAACTGCAGCCAGTGGTTTGCAAAATTACCATAAACTGCTTTAAAGAAGCAAACCAGATATTTATTAAATAATATTGGGAAAGTTCTCCTGTGTTGCAGGACAGCTATGTAGCAAGCTGATTGTTTTGCTTATGTAATATGCCTGTCTGCCACCCGTTGGATATGCCTGGAATTATTACCAGGGATAATCTTATCACATGCATGATGGAAATTAGGAGCAGGTGCAGATGAAGTTACATGCATCTTGAAATAGATTGATTCCAAAGTTCAGGTCTATGGCGACTAAGGCCACCCCTGCTCATAATCAGAGTATTTATTAATTTGTTTTATTCATCTGGGGAAAAAAAAAACCAAAACAAAAAATGCAGTAAAGGATACACCCCAGTCCAGTTTGAGTTTGTTGCTGGGCAGCTCAGCTTTGGCCTCCCGACAGTAGCTGGTCCACCTGGTCTTTGGGCATGTACATGGTGACAGGCCGACCCTTCAAATACATTTTCACATAACCTTCCTCTAGAAAAAGCAACACATACAGTCAGTGAGATGACACCGGAAGGGACTACAGGTAGATTTATATTTCGGGATGATGCATTTCAGTGTAGCAGATAACAGAATATTTCAAATGGCGGTGGTGAAAAATACTCCTTTGACATTACTCTTTGGAAATTCTGCTTTTGGTGAGAAATTTGCTCAGACTTGCACAATCCTAGCATCAAATCATGTCTGTTTAACCGCGTAGAATCCACATTTGGAACTACACAAGCCGTTTCTCAACTGAAGAAGCGTTATGTCAGCATGTGAACTGAGGCATGCTTCCTGCCAATATGTAGACCTGGGTTTGATTGTAGTGTGGAACAAGATGCGTCATTTGCATCATTGCAGTCAAATCAGCTATAATCAGGTGCCAGATTTGGCTGGGGAAGTAACCTGTGATGGAATGAAGTCTCATTCATGGGGCGTTGTAGACTTTTATTTGCTTCATACCGTGATATAAGGGGCTAAGCACCTTCTCAGAGGGCCTTGGAGCTTTTATAGGACTGTTTTGGACACAAAAACCATCCAAACTGGTCCATCTGCTGGGATTCTGTGCAATTTAATATGAAAGAATTAATGGCAGCCATTTTTCATTAGATTTTTCATCTTGAACATTTGAGTAATGTTTTAAGGAGGTTTTTTTTCTTTTTTAAACAAAGTAGGTGCTTGTACAACCATTTGAAAGATTAGTTCTGTTACCTGCTTTACAATTTTGTACATAAAAGTATGAAACCATGTCTAATCATGGACATTAAGAACAATATGTGTTATTAGTATGTTGGGGGGGGTGACAGTGATGAATGTTATTTAAAAAATGCAGGGAAGCAATGAAAATGATGAATGATAGCCTTCAAAGACAAACAAATTAGCTTATTGACTTATTTTTTTCAGTCATTTCACACACAACACAAAGCACAACACCAAAATGAACTGCAAACACTGTCTGATTTAAAACTGTCACAACGTATCAAACAGCAGAGATGATCCAATTTAAAATGCAGACACAAGCTTAACAATGAAAAATAAAAAAAACAACAAAAAAACAAAGCACATCCATGTTTAGAAAAAGGAATATTGAGAAATCTTCCATTTAAAACAGATACACAAATCATGCAGAAAACCAGAAAAATCAGCCATAATGTACCATTAATATCTTAATAAATCTCATTAGAAGAGTGAGTGCACTAATGGACTTAGTACGTGGGCTGAAGTGCGAAATTATTCATTATTACTAAGAAGCTACAACTTATTTTAGGGACTACAAGATGATTATAAGGAATGAAATATTTGAGAGCAAACATATCTCTGCGTGACATGGGGGGGGGGGGGGGGGTGTCTGTGGTCCCGTTTCTAAGAATGGAATCAACAAATGTCAATAAAAATGAGCATCTTAGTCTTTAGAAATTTATTTCACTGGCTTAATAAAAGATGTGGAAGCAGTGGCTGGCAGATTTGATGGGGCTGTGGTAGCCGAGTGTATCTAAGCTACAATATAACGACTACAACCTCTCTGACTTCCTCATGTAGAGGTTAAAGTTTGCAATCTATCAGACTGCCAGCACCTTTGCAGCACTGCCTTTCCTGGAATGATGGAGGTACAGAGACAGGGCACATGTAAAAGGTGGAAGAGGTCGGTAGAACAGGTTAAGAGGCTTTTAATAGCTGATCAGTATGGATTTACTGAAAACTAAACAACACAAAACTATTATAAAACACTAACATGTTAACTTTTTGTTGCATCAAACAGATAATTAGCAATAAATAAACAATTTTATAATACTGGCATTGTGAAAACTACTATACTTATCCTTTGCAACTTGGTTCACTGGTCTAAATTTTGATTAAATTACACTGAGGAATTGATTAAAGACACACACATGGTTACTCTTAAACACTAATATCAAGTCATATATCATCATTCTATTGGTCATGTGGCCTACAACCTTGGATGACCTTGAAACGTATTTGGAATGGTTACTTTAAGGTAACAGATACAGTAAATTACAGCTATGGTTGCTATTAAATACCAGTACCAAGCTATATATTACCTTTCTATTGGCTATGTGACCTTTGAATTTGCATGATCTTGAAAGTTTAAGCAAATATAAAATAGCTAGATTAAGGAACTGGTTAAAGACACACCTATAGCTACTATTAAACACTAATATGAAACCTTTTCTAGTGGTCACACGGCCAATAATCTCCCAATCAAAGAAAAAAAGTTTAAATGCAACAATAAATGTACAAGATCAGAATGTTCTGCTGGAGTTTCCTCCAGACAAAATAATTACAAAACATTTGGTGCTGTAAATCCTTCCATCCTATGTAATTAACACATTTCATCATCACTGTGTCTACCAGATTAAATTTTTTTTTTTTTAATGTTTACTGCTGAGCTTTTCCTGTTAAATAATGCAGCAATAAACAAACAATCCAGCATACAATGAGTCAATCTTCTCAAATGTGGGCTTCATTTGGCCCTCAGACCGCCTGTTGGAGACCTCCACTGTTAATGATTTTAGGTGAAAACCAGTGGATATGTGTGAAATTCAGCACAGATTTTATTTCCTTTAAATACTCAGCTGAAGGGGGCGGCACAAAAACACATAAGGCCATGTGGGAAAAAACTATGGGGGGAATCAGACTTCAAAACTGAATGTGTTTACTATGCAAATATCCATTTTGAATGAAGGAAGAAATTAAATGTACTTTCTCTGAATTGAAGCGAGAAATCTCAGGATTAAAGAGTTTGCAGAAAGCTCAAAGTGACTGCAAGGGAAGCAGGTGTCGGAATTCTTTGTGCGGTTACTATAGTGACAAACGTGTGTGGCTGTGAGCAAACTCGCACACGTTAGGAGAAGCAGCAGCTCCATCTGCAGTGGAACAAGTGTGCACAGAACTCACTGCAGGTTAGGGATTATATTTTTATGTGTGTTAGTTAATTTTGACAGCTCCCTGTTTACTGCACCGAGGGGACTCGGAAACATTTATGCAATCATGACACTAAATCACAAATTAAAATATGCACACAATTAACAGTCTGGATTTAACTCTTTGGAGCTGATGAACGCGACGTGTGCAAAGGTCAGAACAAATCAGCCACAGTGTCCAGAGAGCTGTGCAGGGTGGGGCCTTGGGCAAGGGGGTGCACCTACCTTTGCAGTGGATCACACGGCGCATCCCTTGTAAAAGGTCACAGAAAGAAACACAAGTGCCATGTGAGAGGTGGCAGGACTTCCTCGCTCCCTGGTGTGTTTTGGAGGTTCAGTGACGTGGTGTCAGTGAATAACAGCTTCTGTCCTTTAAGGTCTCAGGGAAGCAGAACTCATTTCTTCCTCTTCACCAAAGTGGTGAATAAGCGTTTAAATCTGTCTGCCAATTTGTGCGTAGCCAATAAAGTGAACGCATTTATAGAAAATGGCATTTGATATTCTCCTGAACCACTCTGGATGGACTTTTATCATTATACTGACAGACATTACTGCTGTAGTTACTCATCTTGGTTGGTTAAATGTCACCTGGTGGTAGTTAATATCTGTAGACTTTAACCAAATTCGCCCACTTTGCAGATTATTGATGTGTAATTAACCCATATATGTAATTCTTGATGTAGGAGTAATAATTATCTCTGTGGCACACTTTCCCATAACGGCGTTTATTGTCTGATAACAGCAGCGAGATCTAAAACCCATTCACAATGAAATACCAGCGAAGAACTTTTACACAGAAGAGGACTTCGAGGTGTGCAATTTGTTATGCAGTCTGAATTTCACAATGTGATTTGAAGCTGGCAGTTAAGATTTTGAAAACATACATGTCGTGTTATATGTATTCATGTGGGGGTCTCATCTGCTGAAGTACATCCTCAGTCTATTTCAACCCTCTAAAGAGGTTAAAGCCAATGTGGGTTGTAGGTTGTATTTTTATTTATTTATTTATTGGGGGCCGCATCTTTTCACGGTACAAAAATTAATTGAATCAACGCATTGTTGATTTCAAACACAAAACCACTGCGGACTAACCAGCTAATTAGCGTAATAGTATTGGATGGGGCAAGCCAAAGAGAGAGTAACCTGCTTTTTGTTGCCACTGAACAGCTGAAAACATCATTAGAAGTGTCTACAGCAGCACGGAGAGGAACAGTATACAATATGCACGTTTAACTACCTAAATATGAACAATTTTTTTAAGACAGCTAATTACACATAGACGGTTTTGTCGGCGGGTAGTACGTAGACCGAAGTTCGCGTTAGTTCCGGCTGTTTTTGCGGTGGAAATGGGCGGAGCAAATACGCGGATAAAACACCGCTAAATCCGCCGAATAAAGCGGCGTTTTGACGCCATAGCATCTGCAACACATCAGGCAACGGGGGTTAATACCCAGTTCTATCCTTTACAATTGCAGGTTAAGACGCGCGTGAGAATGGCGGTGTTCTGCTGCCGCCGATAATGCCCTGTGTACTGCTGGTTTTATCCAGGCAAATCCTGTGTTACTCCAGGAACTTTTGCATATAGCACCGCCCCCAGAGTATAATAGGCTGAAGCAGCTGTCACTGCAGGGGGAGGGAGCTCATCTCTCAGCCTTTTCTTCTCCTTTCCTTTTCCCTCCTCAACGTGTTGCTCGTCTCCACCACAGGCCTCTCCTCTGCTTCTGAACCAGACCTCTTGGTAAGTCCTTGCCGCTGCCAATTTTCTTTTAGGAGGCATACTGGAGCTTCTCTGCAAAAATATCTGGAGCTGGCCGCGAGTGAGAGGCCTGCATGCAGCGCGCTAGCGTTTTATACTGACCGCGGCCTATCGGCCATTTGGAACGCCGTTAACCGGGAGGTGGCATTTAGAACGGCGTACTGTCCACTAGCGCCGCCGTTTTGTGTGCCTCTGTCACCGGTTAAAACGCCTTTGAGGACGCCGATGTGGGCTCTATCGCCGTTTTACACGCCGCTGATTAGGGATACAACGCCGGCCGCCAATTACGGCGGTGTAAACTGCAGCACTACAGAAAGGGGCAGGATGAAACGGTGATTAAAAAGTATCAAACGCCGTTGTTCGCGTTGTCTCTGTCATCACGCGAATTCTCCGGAGCGCTCGCGGAATTATTCGACATGTTGAATAATTTAAAGCCGGAACTAAGCCACGCCCCTAGTGCCGGCGTTGACAACGGCGTTTGATCCTTATGACGGCCAAGAACTCTTCCGGGACACTTCCAGGAGCTCTTACCGTCTATGTGTAAACGGGGCTTTAGCTGCTTACCTTCACGTCTTAAACACTGGCTGCTGCTGTTGCTGTCCATTAACCGATTACTAGTTAATTACAGATGAGGGACCTGGGTCCTACAGATTGAGCTCATCCTCGGCCTACCTACTAAGTAACCCGATGCCACCATTTTACAAATGGTAAAACAAATAGTTCACAACCATAAAGTACAGGTGTTTTTAGAGATCTTAGACTGGAATTAACATGGATTAACACTGCTAGATCAATTTGTTTTTTGTAAGAAAACACACAATAAGGCATAAAGTATAATTTATTTTGTTGTTAAAACAAGACTATTTTGGGATCAATATATATGACAAATTGTGTTCTCATTCACGAGCAGTGTGATCAAAAGCCCTTTAGCAGACATTGAAAGAAATACCTTTGTAATTTAATGAAAACAGTTCTAATATTAATTAGCACTACACTATCAGGGAGAAGAATTAAGTCCCATAGAGGTCCTGAGGCCTGTTGGTGCTCATCTACAGATTCTGTAGCATGAAGTGGACAAGACACCAGTCCATCACAGGTTACTTCCCCAGCCAAGGACAGTCCCCATTTACAACTGGGTGGACTGAGACAATGCAGATGAAATCAAATCAAATCAATTTCATTTATATAGCGCCAAATCACAACAAACAGTTGCCCCAAGGCGCTTCATATTGCAAGGCAAAGTCATACAATAATTACAGAAAAACCCCAACTGTCAAAACGACCCCCTATGAGCAAGCACTTGGCGACAGTGGGAAGGAAAAACTCCCTTTTAACAGGAAGAAACCTCCAGCAGAACCAGGCTCAGGGAGGGGCAGTCTTCTGCTGGGACTGGTTGGGGCTGAGGGAGAGAACCAGGAAAAAGACATGCTGGGGAAGAGAGCAGAGATCAATCACTAATGATTAAATGCAGAGTGGTGCATACAGAGCAAAAAGAGAAAGAAACACTCAGTGCATCATGGGAACCCCCCAGCAGTCTAAGTCTATAGCAGCATAACTAAGGGATGGTTCAGGGTCACCTGATCCAGCCCCAACTATAAGCTTTAGCAAAAAGGAAAGTTTTAAGCCTAATCTTAAAAGTAGAGAGGGTGTCTGTCTCCCTGATCTGAATTGGGAGCTGGTTCCACAGGAGAGGAGCCTGAAAGCTGAAGGCTCTGCCTCCCATTCTACTCTTACAAACCCTAGGAACTACAAGTAAGCCTGCAGTCTGAGAGCGAAGCGCTCTATTGGGGTGATATGGTACTATGAGGTCCCTAAGATGGGACCTGATTATTCAAAACCTTATAAGAAGAAGAATTTTAAATTCTATTCTAGAATTAACAGGAAGCCAATGAAGAGAGGCCAATATGGGTGAGATATGCTCTCTCCTTCTAGTCCCTGTCAGTACTCTAGCTGCAGCATTTTGAATTAACTGAAGGCTTTTCAGGGAACTTTAGGACAACCTGATAATAATGAATTACAATAGTCCAGCCTAGAGGAAATAAATGCATGAATTAGGTTTAGTTAATTAGTTAGTGAAGTGTCTTGTCCAAGGATGCTGACAGACAAGGAATCTAACTCAAGATATATGGACAGCCCAACTCTTCCTCCCGCTGAGCTACCTAGCAAATCTAATAACACGATTTAGGTCACAATAGTTTAGTACTTGCTGGAGCAGCACCTCTCCAAGAGCCATTTCTTTCTTCTCTCTGGCTCAGTTCCCTCCCTTGAGATCAATTAAAATAAAATATGTTGACTTTTACCACTAGTGTTGGTGCAATCAATGATGTGACAGTTTTGGGGGAAAAATTAAACTAAAAAGAAATGCCACAAACATGCCTTTGGGGACACACTGTGTCATTTTACCCTCTATGCTGGTTGCTATGGTGTCAAGTGCATTCTGAGAGGTAAGCGAGACTTTATGGATTGTCCAAAAAAGTTCAAAATAGCCTTAAAATTTGGATTAAAACGAGAGATTCTACAAACATAAACACTGACCAACTATACTCAACAAAAATATAAACGCAACACTTTTGGTTTTGCTCCCATTTTGTATGAGATGAACTCAAAGATCTAAAACTTTTTCCACATACACAATATCACCATTTCCCTCAAATATTGTTCACAAACCAGTCGAAATCTGTGATAGTGAGCACTTCTCCTTTGCTGAGATAATCCATCCCACCTCACAGGTGTGCCATACCAAGATGCTGATTAGACACCATGATTAGTGCACAGGTGTGCCTTAGACTGCCCACAATAAAAGGCCACTCTGAAAGGTGCAGTTTTGTTTTATTGGGGGGGATACCAGTCAGTATCTGGTGTGACCACCATTTGCCTCATGCAGTGCAACACATCTCCTTCGCATCATCCGTGAAGAGAACACCTCTCCAACGTGCCAAACGCCAGCGAATGTGAGCATTTGCCCACTCAAGTCGGTTACGACAACGAACTGGAGTCAGGTCGAGACCCCGATGAGGACGACGAGCATGCAGATGAGCTTCCCTGAGACGGTTTCTGACAGTTTGTGCAGAAATTCTTTGGTTATGCAAACCGATTGTTTCAGCAGCTGTCTGAGTGGCTGGTCTGAGACGATCTTGGAGGTGAACATGCTGGATGTGGAGGTCCTGGGCTGGTGTGGTTACACGTGGTCTGCGGTTGTGAGGCTGGTTGGATGTACTGCCAAATTCTCTGAAACGCCTTTGGAGACGGCTTATGGTAGAGAAATGAACATTCAATACACGAGCAACAGCTCTGGTTGACATTCCTGCTGTCAGCATGCCAGTTGCACGCTCCCTCAAATCTTGCGACATCTGTGGCATTGTGCTGTGTGATAAAACTGCACCTTTCAGAGTGGCCTTTTATTGTGGGCAGTCTAAGGCACACCTGTGCACTAATCATGGTGTCTAATCAGCATCTTGATATGGCACACCTGTGAGGTGGGATGGATTATCTCAGCAAAGGAGAAGTGCTCACTATCACAGATTTAGACTGGTTTGTGAACAATATTTGAGGGAAATGGTGATATTGTGTATGTGGAAAAAGTTTTAGATCTTTGAGTTCATCTCATACAAAATGGGAGCAAAACCAAAAGTGTTGCGTTTATATTTTTGTTGAGTATATAATAAGCAGATAAAAAAACCCAGCACCCTCTAATTCCAAAGAAATGGCAAACGGATGTTTGGATATGAAGACATGGAGATGGATGAAGTGATTATTTGAAAATGACAGGATTAGAGGAAGGACAAGTGTTCTGACACTGATGTAAAGGACACAGCATTACGTGGAGTTAGGGAAACAAGTAATAGTTAATTTATTTTAATGTAGGACCTAGTACTACAAAACATAAGTAGCATATTTAAAATGGTTGGGATTTTTTCCAGGTCTGACTAACACAGAAAGCTGCTGAGCTCTCGGCAGGTTTTACTGAGGTACTGGGTTAACAGAGCTGTCAAGCTACAGAACCAAAGAAAAGCCTGTGGTTCTTACCTGCACTGAAAACTGGATCCCTCTGTTTGCTGTGAAGTAAATGAGTAAACAGACAGCTGTCAATCAGCGCCCCCCCTCCAGAGAAACCTTTGATTTGAAAATGTGATAGTAGACCAAAGTGTTTTACAAACTATCTGATGTACCAAACTCTAAGAACTGAACCAACAAAGCCTTCTGGAGAGTGTTTGTAACTGTGACGATATTTGTGCTAAAGGAGGAGAACTGAGGTGACAGGATGTGTCGCTGTTCCGCGTTACCCGTCACTTCTTTTGCCACTGGAGTTGCTGCCGGTGGATCCGGCTCGGGTTCGGTTGCCTTTGGAGTCTCCTGAGTCTTTCCGTGTCAGAGTTCCCACATGCTCGTTTGAGTTGGCTCTCCTCACAGTGCTGTGGTGAGACAGAAAAAGAACCTCAGATCTCTGGGAAAGTTTGAAAAGCCTTCAGCTTTAAAATCTACAGAGATCTCTCTGTCCAGAACAAATCACATATGATCTTATTTTAACTTGTGAAGCATCCAGAGAGTTCATACATCTGCCGATGTTGAAAAATCACCAATTCACACTTTGAATTGATTGTTGTGGTAACTTCACCCCTTTCAAATGTACTGTAGTGTTCGGCTTCTGAACATATAGTTATTTAAAAGGGAAACTGACATTTTTCAACCTGGCCTCTGTTTTTACATATTTTGGGATTAAAATCAGTGCAATGCTGGTTTAGAACTCAAATATCAACATGGGTAACTGGCTACATAATGTCCTGGCATAGGGCATGTTAAAATACTCACAGAAAAGTGCGTTTTGTCGCCACTGAACAGGAGAAAATATCAGATGTGTTTGGTAGCACGGAGAGGATCCCTACAGATGTGAACGTGTGAATATTTACCTCTCTAAATGTGACTAAACCTGCTTACCTTATCCACTGAGGCATTACAAGTCAACCTTGGCAAGTAGTTTACTTCAGTGTTTTTAGCTTGCCCAGTACAATAATAATGGGATATGTGCTATGTAAAGGAACTAAGGGGCATGTAATATACCTAAAATACTAATGAAATTAATAATGGTTAAAGTACAAAATGCCAAATAGGTAAAAATGTGCATAAGTAAATAGTTAGCAAAATGTTCGACCATCCTTCACCTTTAAAAATATACAGTGTACAACCCCCAATTCCAGTGAAGTTGGGACATTGTGTAAAATGTAAATTAAAAACAGAATGCAATGATTTGCAAATCCTCTTCAACCTATATCAATTGAATACACCACAAAGACAAGATATTTAATGTTCAAATGATAAACTTTATTGTTTTTGTGCAAAGTAGAGAAGCTTGAATCTTCGACTGGACTGGGACCCAGTCGAAGATTCAAGCTTCTCTACTATGGAAACCACCTGGACAACTGAGAGCCTGCACAGAAATTTTTGTGTAAATATTTGCTCAGTGGAATTGGGGTTGTATATTAGACAATAAAACTACATTTCCTTAAATGGTTATGTCATTTATTAGAAAACTGGGTTGTCAATCAGATTTATACAATATTTTCAAATGAAGTTAACTTGAAATTGTGCCCCCCCCCCCATAAAAAACAGGGTTATAACTTGATAGGTTACTATTATGTGTGCTGCAGCTTTGTATGGTGATAAAATTTGATCATGATTTGGCCTGAAATTCCACAAAATGGAGAAAATCCTACAGAAAACCTTAAATTAAATACAATTTCATTGTATTTAAATACTGTATTCTAAAAATGTCCCGTCTGGAGGAAAAAGGTGAATGTAAAGAAATAAAGTTAAATGTGGTGATTACAACGGTTGCACCGGTTTGGACGCGCGCAGACAGGCTGGACACTGACACAATGAAAAAGCTCCATCAGCAAACCAACGGCCAGCAGGCCATCGCCTAATCCACCCTTTTGGACAAAAGTCTTTTCAAATCCTGAACCTGGATGGCGGTTGGGAAACCTTCTGGAGCTTTTCAGTGACTGAGTGCTTGTTACAGTGAAAGTGTAAGACAAAAGTGTTTTTTTTTTTTTTTTGCCAAAAGACATGAACACAGAACATGGGTGGGTTGTGAAAAATCCCCAGTTTAAACTTGATAACAAGCTAGGTAAAAGCCAAAAACTCCAAAGCAAGCAAATTTAAACAGCACACAGTAATTATTATTGATGCCAAAAAAATGGGGAACAAGTAAAAAAAAAAAAAACAAACACACTGACATGTATTGTTAATGGCCAAGTCTTGCGTCAATGAGCTGAATTAAGCAGTGGTTATATAACAGCACTGAAGCAGTGGTGTGACGTCACATGTGACCTGTGACATACATGGTGATGTTCTCACCTGAAGGGCAGATAGTGAGTTCTGGTGAAGTGAGACAGAGGAGATAGGCTGGACAGACTGATAGGACGTCACATTGGAGGTGGACAAGACAAACAAAGACATGCCACCAGAGCAAATGTAGAAGAACAGAGACGTTTACAACAGAAAAGATGGTAATACAGACTGTGTGTAGAGATACACTGAATCAGAGAAATCTTAAATTATGAGAAGAATACAGATCACATTATAAATGTGCACCAATCAAAAAGGATCCAGAGGAAAAAAACAAGCAGAAAAGCACATTTTATTTTAGTGATGTGTTATATTTCCAAGTGAAAGTGGGCTTTTTCCTGTTGGAATTCTTTGATTTGATTGTGTTAAAGTGTGTGGCCCCGGCTGATGTGGACAGAATGCAAAAGCATAGAGATTAAGAACTTGACGTCTTCATATTTTTAATTATGAATGAGTGCTAACCTTGTTCTTCAACCATTCTCCTTGAATACATTCAAACACCATAGTACAATTTTGCTTCACTACTACTGCATGTCAGAATCATTTCCACACAGTTGCGTGGGTATTATTCACCCTTATAGTTCTATGTCACCACTGGGGGGCAGTGTCTCACACACAATACCAGAAAACACAGAAGAAGCTTGGATTGGAAATTCTTTCCTTTAACTTATGATCACCCAGCCCCTCTTTTTTCTACCTCCATCAAATAAAGAAGGGCTGGATGGAATGATGCCTACTAATTGTAAAGCAGTGGGTGAGCCACCGACTTCTTCACCAGAACATTGCTGATTGGCTGAGAGCTCCTATGTCGTCATCATGACCAACGTATTGCATAAGCATGGCAACACTGAAGGAGAAGGAGAAAATCAATTTGGCTGTTAAAAAAGCAAGACTCCATCACAAAGTCATGTCAGCATCCACCACACTATGGAACTGCCTTTGGGTCTGGATGGAAACCACCCAAGCAGTACTGCCTCCTTGTTAAGGTGCAGACCCTTGCCTGGTACATGTCCGCGGCAACGGTCATCATGACGTGCATGAGGAAGCTGATATCGCAGGGGTCACCAACCCTGTTCCTGGAGAGCACCTGCTCTGCATGTTTTCCACATTTACCTGCTCAAGTCACACCTGATTTTATTTTTTTTTTTAATTGGTGTTTTCCAGCTCTTAATTGGCTGAGAACACCTGATGGAGTCAATTACCTGGGAGTGGAACAGGGAGAGTTAGAAAACATGCAGGGCAGGAGCTGGCCAGGAACAGGGTTGGTGACCCCTTTGATAGGATCTTCCAAAACACATTGGTCTCGGGAAAGGATGTGAACTAATAACACCCGCCCGCCCCCAAAACAAAAGGAAAAACAAAAACATTTGCATTAGGGCGGGCTCCCATTGCAGATGTTTGATACCTGACATAAAGAACAGAATTATGAACTGGGATTACACATGTTTATAATATATGATGCAACTTTTATTATCAGATTTTTATGACTGCTTATTATTTATTGATACTCATTACTAGTGTTTTTCAGTGTTGCAATGCATGTTTGGGAGACACTGTGGTCTTTTGTTGTTTTATAACAAAGACAATAAACATATTGAAATTGAACGTAGAAGCGTGCAGCTGCTGAATTGGGACACAGCCAACAGACGAGTTTTCCCACCCATCTTTAGGATGACTGTAAGATGGAACGAGCACAAACACAGGAACAAATAAGTAAAGCAGGCCAGAGGGGAGAGAGCAGCTGTTTGGACAGCAGTCCTGCCGAGCTTCCACTGATTATGATAATGTCATGCAGAGACAAGGAAGGTTTATTGTTGCTGTGACGGACAGTGATAGATAACCGGTGGGTCACATGCATGTGCAGAGAAAAAAAAACCAGCGATGGAAATACTGTTTATCATTTCATTAGCTCTGCTAAATGTCAGGACCTGCTGCCACAAAAAGCCGTAAAATGTTGTCTTATTGCTTATTTAAGTAAGAACTATAATAACTCTACTTATATAGCACTTTCTCATACAAAATTATACAATTCAAAGTGTTTTAACACTGACAATCACACTTTGAAATGCTATAAATACAGTCATAAACAATGTTAATTAAAATTAACACAAACATTGTACAGAATGATATAAACCCACTGTAACACACACACACAACCTTAAAGCTACAGTGTGGAAGGATTTAGTGTCATCTAGTGGTAAGGTTGCAGATTGCATCATGTCATCGCTAGTCACAATTTTGTTTCCCTTCAGGTTTCCTCTTGTTTGTGAAGGGGATTCGAGTTCTTTTGCCTTACTTTACGATAAGCAATATACATACAACAACCAGTAGGCAGTGTATACACTCTAAAACATTGCAGCACGTTTAGTTATGTCCACTACCTCTCTTTAACATAAAGAGCTCTTACAAGTTTTGGATGTTGAACTCAACTTTACAAGTTTATAGAACTTGTCAACTTTACAAGTTTATAGAACTTGTAAAACAAGTTGTTTTACAAGTTCTATAAACTTGTAAAGTTGAGTTCAACATCCAAAACTTGTAAGAGCTCTTTATGTTAAAGAGAGGTAGTGGACATAACTAAATGTGCTGCAATATGTTAGAGTGTAAGAGAGCAGTCACTCTTGATTCTTCGTCTTTTTTTTCAGTCTTCTGTGTTACAAAATACAAGAAGCTGAGTACAATATGTCCTGGTAGGGCTACTGTATCAACATGGCGACTTCCATGAGGGGGCTGTCTCCCATGTACACAGATCAATTTTGTTGTTGCAGGTAATTTATACACAAATGAATAGATGGTTATGAATGCTATGTTTTATTTCTGCTACACCCTGTAGCTTTAAAATGTATGGAGATAATTTAAAATATATCATACTTAAGTAACAGTACACAAAACCAAAGTTTGGTGACCTGTCAAACTATTCCACAGAAAAAAAAATGTACGGTTAGGGAAAGCCCTGTGGTCGACAGTTATCTTATTGACCTTTGCAACACGGAGTCATCCTGTGTTCTGGAAGTGCAGAGCATCAGCTGATACGAGAGGTTCTGCAAGATCTACCAGGTAGGAGGGTGCAAGTCTAAAACTGAAATTTTTGCTTCATTTTCTCACCTTTTGGTGGCTGGTGTGGTGCTGTCCTTCCTGGACCCAGATCCAGATGGAGAAGGCAGGGTACCACTGCCTTTCTTTGGTACGATGGTGCCATTATTTACAGTGGGTCGTAATGGCAGAGTGGCGATCATTGGCCTGGCTGGAAGAGAGGCGAAAACAACAGGACATTACAAAAAACAAACAAAACACCCAGATCAAAAATAATACCAGAGAATCAGGATTGGCTGCCGTCATGTCATTAAAGTAACATCAGTGAGTGAGATGGGAAAAGGCTGCATTTCTCAGTGAACAATAACCTGTTAATAATTCTAGAAGAGGGCTGAATAACATCAGATGTTTTTTTGGTTTGTAATGTTAAACATATCCAAAGCTCTGCTATGTTATCAGAAAGAGGACAAACAGGTATCAATCATTATATTATTTTCTATATGCGAGCTTCATATAGGAGAATGAAACGCTGCTGCTTAAAGAACATTCTTACTTCCTTATCATTTCTTTCTTCCTTTGTGCTTTTTGCCCTGAGTACCAGCAGTAACACAGGATATTTTATCACTCATGTCGTGTACTTATGTTTGTAAAAAACAACTCAGGTTTTCATTAACGTTGGTGGGAATATTCCTTGGGTGGGTATCTTAAGATCAAAGGTCAAGGTTGTCAAAAATAGAGAGGCTCAAAATGGTAAATGAATCATTTATTTCTGAATTTTTTTTAACTCAAAACATTAAACAATAGTTTAGGAAATGATCCTGTTTTGTAATGTTCAAAAACTAAAAACAAATTATGTTGGAAAACTAGTCTGTATTGTGAAACATTCAAAACATAAAATGAATAATAGTTTATAAAGGGTCAAAATGCTGTTAAATGTTTAGAAAAATGTTTCAAATGCTCAAAACAGCAAATAAATGCTTCTTTAGAAAGTGATTCAGTATTTCAAAACACATCTCACAGAGGGTCTAACAGATTTAAAAAATACCTGAAAATGACAGTTACATATAGTGAACAAGTTTCTCACTGCTTCAAAATGGTCCAAACACTACGGTGGCATCTAGTGAACATGAACAATGAGGTTCAGATAATGATTCACTGTTTAAAACACTATAAATAAATGAATACAAAACAAATAAAGCTGCAGAAAGTGTTTCCCCGTTTCAAAAATTATGATGGTGGCATCCAGTGGACAAGGGGAATTACTCCAGTCGGAAAATGATTTTCAAGAGGCTCCAATAAAATATGATTATTTATTCTATTTTAACAGTAAAATAAGTACGAACTGTTTCATTGTTTTGAATCATTTGAGACACTGAGTCGCTTTCAAAAAGATTCAATTCTCTTAACCTTTAAGTGACTAAGCTATTTTAGCGACTAATATGGTAGGATAATTATTGCATCAAATCTAGAAAAACCTGTGACTAGCAAATATATGCCAATACTGTAAGACAAATTTCAAAGAACCCATCAGTCATCCTTTTTGACAATCATGAGCTATTTTCATCCTCTCTCTGGGCATCAAGAATCAGTCTCAATGATTGTGCAGCTGTAAATCTTGCTATTCTACTCAACAAAAATATAAACACAACACTTTTGGTTTTGCTCCCATTTTGTATGAGATGAACTCAAAGATCTAAAACTTTTTCCACATACACAATATCACCATTTCCCTCAAATATTGTTCACAACCAGTCTAAATCTGTGATAGTGAGCACTTCTCCTTTGCTGAGATAATCCATCCCACCTCACAGGTGTGCCATATCAAGATGCTGATTAGACACCATGATTAGTGCACAGGTGTGCCTTAGACTGCCCACAATAAAAGGCCACTCTGAAAGGTGCAGTTTTATCACACAGCACAATGCCACAGATGTCACAAGATTTGAGGGAGCGTGCAATTGGCATGCTGACAGCAGGAATGTCAACCAGAGCTGTTGCTCGTGTATTGAATGTTCATTTCTCTACCATAAGCCGTCTCCAAAGGCGTTCAGAGAATTTGGCAGTACATCCAACCAGCCTCACAACCGCAGACCACGTGTAACCACACCAGCCCAGGACCTCCACATCCAGCATGTTCACCTCCAAGATCGTCTGAGACCAGCCACTCGGACAGCTGCTGAAACAATCGGTTTGCATAACCAAAGAATTTCTGCACAAACTGTCAGAAACCGTCTCAGGGAAGCTCATCTGCATGCTCGTCGTCCTCATCGGGGTCTCGACCTGACTCCAGTTCGTCGTCGTAACCGACTTGAGTGGGCAAATGCTCACATTCGCTAGCGTTTGGCACGTTGGAGAGGTGTTCTCTTCACGGATGAATCCCAGTTCACACTGTCCAGGGCAGATGGCAGACAGCGTGTGTGGCGTCATGTGGGTGAGCGGTTTCTGATGTCAATGTTGTAGATCGAGTGGCCCATGGTGGCGGTGGGGTTATGGTATGGGCAGGCGTCTGTTATGGATGAAGAACACAGGTGAATTTATTGATGGCATTTTGGATGCACAGAGATACCGTGACGAGATCCTGAGGCCCATTGTTGTGCCATACATCCAAGAACATCACCTCATGTTGCAGCAGGATAATGCACGGCCCCATGTTGCAAGGATCTGTACACAATTCTTAGAAGCTGAAAATGTCCCAGTTCTTGCATGGCCGGCATACTCACCGGACATGTCTCCATTGAGCATGTTTGGGATGCTCTGGACCAGCGTATACGACAGCATGTACCAGTTCCTGCCAATATCCAGCAACTTCGCACAGCCATTGAAGAGGAGTGGACCAACATTCCACAGGCCACAATTGACAACCTGATCAACTCTATGCGAAGGAGATGTGTTGCACTGCATGAGGCAAATGGTGGTCACACCAGATACTGACTGGTACCCCCCAATAAAACAAAACTGCACCTTTCAGAGTGGCCTTTTATTGTGGACAGTCTAAGGCACACCTGTGCACTAATCAGCATCTTGGTATGGCACACCTGTGAGGTGGGATGGATTATCTCAGCAAAGGAGAAGTGCTCACTATCACAGATTTAGACTGGTTTGTGAACAATATTTGAGGGAAATGGTGATATTGTGTATGTGGAAAAAGTTTTAGATCTTTGAGTTCATCTCAGGGAGCAAAACCAAAAGTGTGGTTTATATTCTGTTGTGTAGGTGTGTTGGCCACGCTTCCCTGCAAAAAGTAAAATATCATGATTAGAGTTGGCAAATTACAGTATCATCTGAAGCTATAGTGTTGAAAAGCTCATAGATCTTCCCAGGGGGTCATAAGTGACCTCTCACAAGTTTCGATTATACTTGCCACACAGTTTTTCCACATTAGTTTTTCAGCATCACTCTGAGACAAGACCTTTCTAATTTTAGAGATATTGCGCAAATGCAAAAAAGCAGTCCTACATATTTGTTTAATATGCGCATTGAATGACATATCTTGATCAAAAATGACTCCAAGATTTCTCACAGTATTACTAGAGGTCAGGGTAATGCCATCCAGAGTAAGGATCTGGTTAGACACCATGTTTCTAAGATTTGTGGGGCCAAGTACAATAACTTCAGGTTAATCTGAGTTTAAAAGCAGGAAATTAGAGGTCATCCATGTCTGTAAGACAATCCTGCAGTTTAGCTAATTGGTGTGTGTCCTCTGGCTTCATGGATAGATAAAGCTGGGTATCATCTGCGTAACAATGAAAATTTAAGCAATGCCGTCTAATACTGCCTAAGGGAAACATGTATAAAGTGAATAAAATTGGTCCTAGCACAGAACCTTGTGGAACTCATATTAACCTTAGTCTGTGAAGAAGATTCCCCATTTACATGAACAAATTGTAATCTATTAGATAAATATGATTCAAACCACCGCAGCACAGTGCCTTTAATACCTATGGCATGTTCTAATCTCTGTAATAAAATGTTATGGTCAACAGTATCAAAAGCAGTACTGAGGTCTAACAGAACAAGCACAGAGATGAGTCCACTGTCTGAGGCCATAAGATCATTTGTAACCTTCACTAATGCTGTTTCTGTACTATGATGAATTCTAAAACCTGACTGAAACTCTTCAAATAGACCATTCCTCTGCAGATGATCAGTTAGCTGTTTTACAACTACCCTTTCAAGAATTTTTGAGAGAAAAGGAAGGTTGGAGATTGGCCTAATTAGCTAAGATAGCTGGGTCAAGTGATGGCTTTTTAAGTAATGGTTTAATTACTGCCACCTTAAAAGCCTGTGGTACATAGCCAACTAATAAAGATAGATTGATCATATTTAAGATCGAAGCATTAATTAATGGTAGGGCTTCCTTGAGCAGCCTGGTAGGAATGGGGTCTACAACCCTGGCAAAAATTATGGAATCACCGGCCTCGGAGGATGTTCATTCAGTTGTTTAATTTTGTAGAAAAAAAAGCAGATCACAGACATGACACAAAACTAAAGTCATTTCAAATGGCAACTTTCTGGCTTTAAGAACACTATAAGAAATCAAGAAAAAAGATTGTGGCAGTCAGTATCGGTTACTTTTTTTTAGACCAAGCAGAGGAAAAAAATATGGAATCACTCAATTCTGAGGAAAAAATTATGTTATCACCCTGTATAATTTTCATCCCCAAAACTAACACCTGCATCATATCAGATCTGCTCGTTAGTCTGCATCTAAAAGGAATGAACACACCTTGGAGAGCTGTTGCACCAAGTGGACTGACATGAATCATGGCTCCAACACGAGAGATGTCAATTGAAACAAAGGAGAGGATTATCAAATTCTTGAGTAAATCATCACGCAATGTTGCAAAAGATGTTGGTTGTTCACAGTCAACTGTGTCTAAACTCTGGACCAAATACAAACAACATGGGAAGGTTGTTAAAGGCAAACATACTGGTAGACCAAGGAAGACATCAAAGCGTCAAGACAGAAAACTTAAAGCAATATGTCTCGAAAAATGTACAAAAACAAATGAGGAACGAATGGGAGGAAACTGGAGTCAACGTCTGTGACCGAACTGTAAGAAACCGCCTAAAGGAAATGGGATTTACATATAGAAAGCTAAACGAAAGGCATCATTAACACCTAAACAGAAAAAAACAAGGTTACAATGGGCTAAGGAAAAGCAATTGTGGACTGTGGATGACTGGATGAAAGTCATATTCAGTGATGAATCTCGAATCTGCATTGGGCAAGGTGATGATGCTGGAACTTTTGTTTGGTGCCTTTCCAATGAGATTTATAAAGATGACTGCCTGAAGAGAACATGTAAATTTCCACAGTCATTGATGATATGGGGCTGCATGTCAGGTAAAGGCACTGGGGAGATGGCTGTCATTACATCAAGTTTATGTTGATATTTTGGACAATTGAAAGGATGTTTGGGGATGATGAAATCATTTTTCAAAATGATAATGCATCTTGCCATAGAGCAAAAACTGCAAAAACATTCCTTGCAAAAAGACACATAGGGTCAATGTCATGGCATAGGGTCAATGTCAATGAGCAGATCTATGATGCAGGTGTTAATTTGGGGGATGAAATTACAGGGTGATTCCATAATTTTTTCCTCTGCTTGGTCTAAAAGGTAACCGTTACTGACTGCCACAATCTTTTTCTTTGATTTCTTATAGTGTTTCTTAAAGCCAGAAAGTTGCCATTTGAAATTACTTTAGTTTTGTGTCATGTCTGTGATCTGCTTTTTTTCTACAAATTAAACAACTGAATGACATCCTCTGAGGCCGGTGATTCCATAATTTTTGCCAGCGGTTGCAATAGACATGTTGATGGTTTGGAGGAAGTAACTAATGAAAATAACTCCGACAGAACAATCGGAGAGAGAGTCTAACCAAATACCGGCATCACTGAAAGCAGCCAAAGATAACGATACGTCTTTGGGATGGTTATGAGTAATTTTTTCTCTAATAGTTAAAATTTTATTAGCAAAGAAAGTCATGAAGTCAATACTAGTTAAAGGAATACTCGGCTCAATAGAGCTCTGACTCTTTGTCAGCCTGGCTACAGTGCCGAAAAGAAACCTGGGGTTCTTATTTTCTTCAATTAGTGATGAGTAGTAAGATGTCCCTAGCTTTACGGAGGGCTTTTTTATAGAGCAACAGACTTTTTCCAGGCTAAGTGAAGATCTTCTAAATTAGTGAGACGCCATTTCCCCTCCAACTTACGGGTTATCTGCTTTAAGCTGTGAGTTTGAGTTATACCACGGAGTCAGGCACTTCTGATTTAAAGCTCTCTTTTTCAGAGGAGCTACAGCATCCAAAGTTGTCATCAATGAGGATGTAAAACTATTGACGAGATACTCTATCTCACTCACAGAGTTTAGGTAGCTACTCTGCACTGTGTTGGTATATGGCATTAGAGAACATAAAGAAGGAATCATATCCTTAACCTAGTTACAGCGCTTTCTGAAAGACTTCTACTGGTAATGAAACTTATTCCCCACTGCTGGGTAGTCCATCAGAGTAAATGTAAATGTTAAGAAATGATCAGACAGAAGGGAGTTTTCAGGGAATACTGTTAAGTCTTCAATTTCCATACCATAAGTCAGAACAAGATCTAAGATATGATTAAAGTGGTGGGTGGATTCATTTACATTTTGAGCAAAGCCAATTGAGTCTAATAATAGATTAAATGCAGTGTTGAGGCTGTCATTCTCAGCATCTGTGTGGATGTTAAAATCGCCCACTATAATTATCTTATCTGAGCCAAGCACTAAGTCAGACAAAAGGTCTGAAAATTCCAGAGAAAACTCACAGTAACAACCAGGTGGACGATAGATAACAACAAAACTGGTTTTTGGGACTTCCAATTTGGATGGACAAGACTAAGAGACAAGCTTTCAAATGAATTAAAGCTCTGTCTGGGTTTTGATTAATTAAGCTGGAATGGAAGATTGCTGCTAATCCTCCGCCTCGGCCCGTGCTACGAGCATTCTGGCAGTTAGTGTGACTCGGGGGTGTTGACTCATTTAAACTAACATATTCATCCTGCTGTAACCAGGTTTCTGTAAGGCAGAATAAATAATATGTTGATCAATTATTTATTTTTTTTTTTTTTATACTTTATTTTTTATTTTGGATGTTGAACAATTTTCCTATATATTTAACAAATGCAAATGGAACAATGGTAATAACAAGCAGACCTCTTGGAAGAAAAAAGAAAAAAAGAAAGAAAATAAAATTGGGCATCAACTATATGAACATATAGTGATAATGTGTAACACACTATATAGTACGTCATCTTTTAAAGATTCAATGAACGAGTGAATCGTTCCCATTTCTCCCATATCTTTACATTTCTCGACAGACAATCTTAGTGAAAAAGTCATCTCTCTCCATTCTTGAATTTCGTTAACCACATTAACCCAATCGTGGAGTGAAGGTACATCTTTACTCAGCCATTTCCTAGTAATCGCTTTTTTTGCTCCAGCCAGCAAGATAGACAAAAGATATTTTTGTGATTTAGGCAATTCACAAGAGATATATCCCAAAATATTCAATAAATCCATTTGACACAGTTAATCCAATAATGTTTTGAATTGTTCTCACCGTTGTCCAATAGGGTGCGATCTTCACACAGTCCCAGAGTATGTGAAAATGTCCTGCTTTGGTATGTCCACATTCTCTCAAACAATAGGCTTTTACGGGGTCGTTACCAGTGATACCGGTAACGCGTTACGCTCATCTGACCACTTTTTTTTGTAACGAGTAATCTAACGCGTTAATCTTTCCAAATCAGTAATCAGATTAAAGTTACTTCTCCAAGTCACTGTGCGTTACTATTATTTTTGCATTGTGGGTCGATAGCAGCATTAAACGTGGTCCGTGGGCAGGAAGACTGAACTGCCCACTTTAAGTGAGCTGCGAGCTTTTCATCCACGGTTTTTTGCAGCAGCTCCCGGGCAGCAGCTACAACTTGTCCTCACCTCTTAAAGCAGTGACAACAGCACAAATGCACTGAGCTTTACAAAGACATTTTTATGCTTTTTTTTTTTTCTCTGAGCCGCTCCGTATCTGCTGCTAAAAATAGCTGGTCCTCCGCCACGCGTCAGGCACGTCAACAACTAACACTATTTTCCACTCAAATACACCTAAACTCTCTTTCTGAGGACCACATGATGTGAAAACACAATAAAACTTTCTTACCTGTAAATCTGGTCATGTTTCCTGCGTAAATAAATGTTATCCATTCTTTGTGCCCAAACGCCAAGGCAGGGGCGAATCCAGATGGAATGGGGGCGTGGGGCAGGGATGTGCCTCCCCACAACACCCCTAGATTAAAGGTCCAGTTTTGAAGCCATTTTTTTTTTTTACTACAACTACTACTACTTAAAATAATTTCAACAAGTAAAATGTTTAGAGAGAATTTAAATGTTAGAAAAAATTTAATAGTTACATTTATAAACAATGTAGGTTAGAAATTTCAAGTTTTACTGTTACAGTGATGTCAACAGTTAAATATGAGGTCAAGAAAGAGGTCTTTATTTTACTTTTTATAAAACAAGTATTTATTTTCATTGAAGTCAAGAAGCATGACTATAAAGTGAGTTTTGGCAAAACAAGTATTATTGTCATGTTGAGATGGCAGGGGGTTGTTATCGGCAGCTGGGGAAAGTAACTAAGTTACTTTTTCAAGGAGTAATCAGTAATCAGTAATTGGATTACTTTTTCAAAGTAACTGTGGCAACACTGGTCGTTACACTGCTTACTTTTGATATGTGGTGTGACAAAAAAACGTGTTAGTCTTCCATGCAAATTCCCTCCAAAAACCACAACAGGTAGTAATCATAACAGTTTTGCATATACCAAGCCACTCTTTCTCTGTTATTTATGATATTGGCTTCATTTTCCCATGCTTCTTTAATATACATAGTAGAAGTATTCTTAAGTGCTTGTACACCTTTATATATTATTTGTTTCTTTGGTGCGTTACCTTTACAAGCCGCAAGGAAATGTTTCACCAAATACTCTTCTCCTTCATATTTAATTTTCTTATTAAAGTAATGTCTTAGTTGAAAATATCTAAAAAGGTCATGTCTATTCAGATTATGTTTATCTAAAAGCTCTGAGAAACCTTTCAGTGTACCTTTTGTTATGACCCAATAGCTCGTTATGCCCTCCTGTGGCCATTGTTGAAACCTGCTATCAATTTTGGCTGGCAAAAATTCGGAATCATAAGCTGGCCAGCGTAATATCTTAGCTTTGAATTCAACGTTCTTATTTTTAAGTATTTTAATCCATTCGTTCATTCATTGGAGATTTGATCAATTATTATATCATTTACTAACAGGGACTTAGAAGAGAGAGACCTAATGTTTAATAGACCACATTTAACTGTTTTAGTCTGTGGTGTAGTTGAAGGTGCTATATTATTTTTTCTTTTTGAATTTTTATGCTTAAATAGATTTTTGCTGGTTATTGGTGGTCTGGGAGCAGGCACCGTCTCTACAGGGATGGGGTAATGAGGGGATGGCAGGAGGAGAGAAGCTGCAGAGAGGTGTGTAAGACTACAACTCTGCTTCCTGGTCCCAACCCTGGATAGTCACAGTTTGGAGGATTTAAGAAAATTGGCCAGATTTCTAGAAATGAGAGCGGCTCCATCCAAAGTGGATGGATGCCGTCTCTCCTAACAAGACCAGGTTTTCCCCAGAAGCTTGCCAATTATCTATGAAGCCCACCTCATTTTTTGGACACCACTCAGACAGCCAGCAATTCAAGGAGAACATGCGGCTAAACATGTCACTCCCGGTCCGATTGGGGAGGGGCCCAGAGAAAACTACAGAGTCCGACATTGTTTTTGCACAATGTTAATTTTAGTGACCTCCGTATTGGCGTAGCCGGGTGTCATTACTGCCGACGTGAATTACAATCTTACCAAATTTATGCTTAGCCTTAGCCAGCAGTTTCAAATTTCCTTCAATGTCGCCTGCTCTGGCCCCCGGAAGACAATTGACTATGGTTGCTGGTGTCGCTAACTTCACATTTCTCAAAACAGTCGCCAATAACCAGAGTTTGATCCTCGGCGGGTGTGTCGCCGAGTGGGGAAAAACGGTTAGAAATGTGAACGGGTTGGCGGTATACACAGGGCTTTTGTTTAGGGCTACGCTTCCTCCTCAGTCACCCAGTCGGCCTGCTTTCCCGGCTGCTCGGGATCTGCTGGAAGGGAACTAACGGCGGCTAAGCTACCTTGGTCCGCACCGACTACAGGGGCCTGGCTAGCTGTAGAAGTTTCCACGGTGCGGAGCCGAGTCTCCAATTCGCCCAGCCTGGCCTCCAAAGCTACGAATAAGCTACACTTATTACAAGTACCATTACTGCTAAAGGAGGCCGAGGAATAACTAAACATTTCACACCCAGAGCAGAAAAGTGCAGGAGAGACAGGAGAAGCTGCCATGCTAAATCGGCTAAGAGCTAGTAGCTGCGCTAAGCTAGCGGATTCCTAAAAACACACAGTTAATAATGTGTAAATAATTTAGAGGTGATTCAGCAGAGGGAGTGCTTTAGTTAAGGCACGTGAAGATTACACTGTGAAGCAAATCGTTATCTAGTTAACTAGATCAATCTAACTGCGCAGATTAAACAGCTAACAGATACAGCAAAACACCGCTGTGCTCCGAAACAGGAAGTGATACAATACCACAGTGAGAGCCAACCACCAGTAGAGGCAAGCAAAGTAATGCAAGCAAAATCAAAACCCTGTAATGGGGACATGTAGTGGACATTATGGATTATTCACCATTTCAAATACTCAGAAAATAAAAGAAACTGCTTCAGATAGTGCTCAGAAAGTGACTCATTGTTTCAAAATGCTCCAAACACTACACTCGACTACTAAACACTACAATGGTGATAACTGGTGGATAATGGGGATTACCTGATTCAGAAACTGATTCATATTTTGAAATACTAAAAATAAATGACTAAATATTGCTTCATAAGAAGATTCTTCATTAAAATTTATTTTCTTTGTTTTGATTTCTGTTTGCAAAACTTTAGCTCACCTCCACTGACTGGATCTGCTGGTAGCTGCTGTCCCAGGAAATGAGCCTGCGGTCTTTCCCTCCAGACACCAGCGTGCCATTTCTCAGCATGCAGAGAGCAAGACGCTGCCCTCGTGAGCTCCTTGGAATAACATGGATGATACGATAAGTGCCTACAGGACGTGATGACATGAGAAGGTGGAGACGGTTAGACATAAAGGTCACCATTAGAAGAGGGAAGACTAGACTGACAGATAAATCAGTGAGAGAGGGCGTTGCTATCCTTCTGGATGTTTGCTCTGCGTAACCTTGCTTTCACCAATAGTTTCCTGTTGTGCTTTTGACTGCTTGATGTTTTCTTACTGTTTTTTCTGTTTGACTGCCTCGTGCTTCCTCGGTGTGGAGTCAGGAGGAAGCCACACGCAGCTTTTCTATTTTTGCATCACCGATCACTGCAAACCTCTCTCTTTCAGTCTGTGACTCTGTTTGCCGGCTGCAAAGCACCTTTTCCCCACACCAGTATGTTCCCGCTGGAGTCTCCAGTGATGGCGTCGCCGTTTTCTGCAAAGGTCACGCACAAGACAAACTTGGGCTTCTCCTGTTTCTACAAGAAGCATAAATAGCACATTAAGTTTAACAGAGGGACCATTTGAGCTGGATCATGTAATTATCATTTCTGCAATAACTCAGGTTAATATGTTCAACTCAAATCTCATCATTTGTGTATTTGGATCAATCTTTATTACTTTAGGAGTGAAACAGACAATGAGGTGCACTACCTCAAACAGTCCTTGCTTTTTGACCAGAACGCCTTTCTCCATGTTCCAGAAATAGACATGTGATTTGCCACAGGTCACTACGATGTTGCTGTCTGTGGGGTGAAAGTCTGTAGCAAAAACTGACTCATTGGAACTCTGCATCAAAACACATGAAAAAGATTCTGTTAATAGTACAAAAAAAGACGAGCCTGTAGGCTAAAAGCACATAAAAAAACATCTGAGATCCAGTTAAATCCTGATTCGCTCTCTTTTCACAAACCATAAAAACAGCCTGAAACACAGACGCACCTTGACCTCAGCCAGTCGGTCCTCACGCTGCCAGTCCCACACAGAGAGGACGTGGTCGTTGGAATCATCTACAGCACACAGAGCGTTTCCCCCGTTCTAAAAAAACCCAAACAAACTCAGATTTTTTTTTTAACCAACAGAACACAACAGAAAACAAAACAATGTCAGTGAACCAGACTGAAAACTCAATTAAAAAAAATGACCCTTAAATGCTTAAACCATCCACGTGTCTCTAGTGTTACTGTGGCAGCCATAAATGGCAAAACACATCATTAAAGGAAAACATCAATAACACATAAAACACAAGCATCAAACAGACTAGCGCATACACAGATCTGGAGCTGACTGTAGTCTAGTTTGAAGCAGGTGTGTTTCAAAGGATTCAAAACATTTCAAAGCAATAATCTGAGTGTCACAAAATCAGCAGTACTTAAGAAATGTTTGTGGACCACCCCCAGGCACACGTTCTATCTATTCTTTAATTCCACTTTTATTTTTGTGTTCTGTTGTATATTTTGGTCTGTATTATGATGCTGCCTCTTCATGTAAACTCAGGATCTGACAGATGTTCTGCCAACGGATACACCAATGAAATAAATGTATGCACACTTATGATTTCAATTTATTTTCATTTATATAGCGCCAAATCACAACAAAGTTGCCTCAAGGTGATTCACACAAGTAAGGTCTAACCTTAACAACCCCTACAGCAAGCACAAAGATGACAGTGGTAAGGAAAAACTCCCTCTGATTTGAGGAAGAAACCTCAAGCACACCAGACTCAAAGGGGTGACCCTCTACTTGGGCCATGCACAACATTGTGATAATCTTAAAACTACAGTAGTAGAAACAACAAAAATGAACAATGAGGAAGAATATAAATTTTGTGCCCAATTGGGCAAACATTATTAAAATATTTCTGCCAAAATGTTTCCTTTGGGCAACGTCCAAGTTGACTCTAGCCTGAAACCAAGGCGGGACCAAATTTGACTGAGGGCACCCCACATTTCTCTATGTAGGACAAACTCTGGGACAGAGCGTGTTGACTTGTGCATATTTTCGTACGTGGGAGTCCTTGTTGTCATCGGGAGCCAGAGTTACACAAAACATTGTGAATGGACAGAAATGACCCTGATTGTTTGCAACACACATCCCCAAATGTTCATCCCCTACACTAGGTGCATCGTTTCTAGCATCCATACAGCTGGAAGAGGGTATCATTTGACATTACCCCCTTGTGCATGCACCCTGAAGGTCAAGACCTCAAAAGTCCCATGGAGACCATTTTAGACACATCCTATATAGAATATGTAATCATGAGATATTGGTAGCCTGAATGTTGAAGACCTGGCCTTGTGACCACAGGGTTATAGATTCAATCTCATGACCTGACAGAAAAAACATGGATTTGGAAAGGTGTCAGTCATCACTCAGGTGTCAGTGAGCAAGGACTTAATACCAAAGATACTTCCAGTTTGCCTTGACCAACAGAACACTGACATTGGTATGTTCGTATACTCCTGTATATTCGTTTTGTGAATTATTCTGTAATTTATGTCCGTAGCACGACCCAAGCAGAAGGTCACCCCTTTGAGTCTGGGCTGCTTGAGGTTTCTTCCTCAGAGGGAGTTTTTCCTTACCACTGCTGCTCTGGGGGCTAGTAAGGTTAGACCTTACTTGTATGAAGTGCCTTGAGACAACTCTGTTGTGATTTGGAGCTATATAAATGAAAATAAATTGAAACTGAAAAAAAATTGAAATCGATGTGTGTATGGGAAGACGGGTCTTTGAGCATCTGCTTTTGATGGAAAATGTTCTACAAATGCAGTCCAGTTACTACACCTCTGAGAACCAAGGCTACACAAGATACCTTTATTAGTGTTTGTTTCTGAAATGCTGTGTTTTCTATTGTTAATCCACTTCCTTTGTTCTTTTCAGTTCAGCATCAGCACAGCTTTTCTTACCGACTTGGAGAAAGCCAAGCAGACCAAGGCTCGGTCAAAGAAGCCTACGCCCAGAACATGGAGGGTGTTGAGGCTGACGGAGTCCCACACTCGTACATGAGGAGCCAACTGCTGCATTGAAAATCATGAAAACGTGTTCAGCCAGGAGAGAAACACAAGCATGATGCTGACTAAAGACTAACGACTAAAGGATTATGTCAGTATACAGCAAATGTTTTGAATCAGGGATAAAATATCTGAGTATTACTTGTGGCTGGTTTGAATACATTTTCTCAAAGAATACAGACAAAACTATCTTTCAATATGACTCCAAGAGAATATGAAATACTGTATTAAAAGCTAAAGTGATAATTATGATTGCTTACTTTGCCATCTGCGGTGGTGCCTGCCACCTGTCCGGTTGCTATAGTGATTTTGTCTGGGTGGACCGCAAGGCTGGCAAGTGCAAGACAAGAACACAGTTGAAGGTTGGAGCATGTGAATAAAAACGCAAATTTTGCTGGTGGTAACTGAGGAGTTTAGAGTTGTGGTTGTGATGTAAATATCAGCTCCAACAGGGAAAAAAGAAGGCACAAAGACGAGATGTGGGTTATCTCAAGTTCCTCACCATTTGATGTCATCTGTGTGTCCCGTGTAGTGTCTCTGCAGCCGTTCATCCACATTGAACAGGACGACCACTGAAGCGATGAAGTACACAGTCTCCCCAGTGGGCAACAGGTAAAGGTTGGAGCGGCAGTCTCTACCACGATAACCGTAGCTGGTTTATTAATGATGTCAAAGGGAAAAAAGCAAAAACAATAAGAACGGACATCTGAAGGTTTCACTTGATTAGTATAAATGAAGAGACAAGTGCGCTGGTGTCACATCCACTACGCCACAGAACCACCTCAGGCCCTGAATGGAAACCAGTCAGACAACTGATCCATCTGGAAAGGAATCGTCTATCTGTCGCAGTCAAGTGAAACGTGGAGGTCCTCTTGGCCTTCTCAGCCACTGGGATCCTGAACACTCCACACGATCCTCAAGCAAAAATATTGACCTGGAATTCAGTAAATTCAAGATCTGAATGAACAAAAGCACTACAATCATTGTCAAATGAAGCATGCACTGGTGCCATGCGTGGCCGCCTCCACCACAGAAGGGAACTGGCAACCACCAAGGCAGACAACCTTCAGGGATGGACCCATCTACTTTCATGTTCACCTTCTGAAAGTAGTCATACAGGCAGGTGACTCTTGGGCAGCCATTTGACTATTTTCCATTTGTTGGGATCTTCAACGCTGAGGCACCTGCTTCAAAATGTTGTAGCTGATGTTCCCTTGCAATGTAAATAGTACCCTTCATCTGAATCTCCCTAAGTAACTGTTTGTTTGACACAGTTATTCCAGCGGTGCCCAAGGATCCTCCAACAAGATCAAGTACTCAAGAAATCTTTTCGTAGCTTTAGGTCACCGGTTAGTGTCCAAGTTTTAGAACCACATAGCAAGTCAGTAAGCACCAGGACCCTAAAGACTTTGACCTTCATTGCAAAGGTATCAGCACTGCCAAATACCTCTTTACTATGATCTCATGACTTCTTGAGCTCTTCCCGGGTGTCCGGTACCTCAACGGCTGAAGATCCAGAGACATTAATATCACTTTAGACTGTCTTTCAACAAGTTTAACACTTTCACAGCAGACTGATACACTTCTCATGGCCAATTCTAGGAATTCCTAGAGTGCCTTAGTCTTGATCCAGGACAAAACCCAGACACCTGACTCTTCACTCAGCTTCTCAAGTGCTGCAGCCAGGACATTCTGTGGATTCTGTAAAGATCACAGCAAAGACCAGATCAGTGAACATTTCCTCACCAAAAAAAACAAAAAAACACATCCAAGTAGCTGGACTCGACAGCCTTATAAATGCCCAGTGGATGCAAGCATCAAACAGAGTAGAAGCCAGAATACACTAATTCCCTGGGATGAAATCAGAGACTCCACTCCTACTCCATACAACACATTTCTTTTGTGTATCTGGCTATGATGCCCAGCAGCTAACTGGGGAGCTTGTAAATTCTCAGGACGTCCTACAACGCAACCTGACCAACTGCAGCCAGTGGTTTGCAAAATTACCATAAACTGCTTTAAAGAAGCAAAACAGATATTTATTAAATAATATTGGGAAAAGTTCTCCTGTGTTGCAGGACAGCTATGTAGCAAGCTGATTGTTTTGCTTATGTAATATGCCTGTCTGCCACCCGTTGGATATGCCTGGAATTATTACCAGGGATAATCTTATCACATGCATGATGGAAATTAGGAGCAGGTGCAGATGAAGTTACATGCATCTTGAAAATAGATTGATTCCAAAGTTCAGGTCTATTGGCGACTAAGGCCACCCCTGCTCATAATCAGAGTATTTATTAATTTGTTTTATTCATCTGGGGAAAAAAAAACCAAAACAAAAAATGCAGTAAAGGATACACCCAGTCCAGTTTGAGTTTGTTGCTGGGCAGCTCAGCTTTGGCCTCCAGACAGTAGCTGTCCACCTGGTCTTTGGGCATGTACATGGTGACAGGCCGACCCTTCAAATACATTTTCACATAACCTTCCTCTAGAAAAAGCAACACATACAGTCAGTGAGATGACACCGGAAGGGACTACAGGTAGATTTATATTTCGGGATGATGCATTTCAGTGTAGCAGATAACAGAATATTTCAAATGGCGGTGGTGAAAAATACTCCTTTGACATTACTCTTTGGAAATTCTGCTTTTGGTGAGAAATTTGCTCAGACTTGCACAATCCTAGCATCAAATCATGTCTGTTTAACCGCGTAGAATCCACATTTGGAACTACACAAGCCGTTTCTCAACTGAAGAAGCGTTATGTCAGCATGTGAACTGAGGCATGCTTCCTGCCAATATGTAGACCTGGGTTTGATTGTAGTGTGGAACAAGATGCGTCATTTGCATCATTGCAGTCAAATCAGCTATAATCAGGTGCCAGATTTGGCTGGGGAAGTAACCTGTGATGGAATGAAGTCTCATTCATGGGGCGTTGTAGACTTTTATTTGCTTCATACCGTGATATAGGGGCTAAGCACCTTCTCAGAGGGCCCTTGGAGCTTTTATAGGACTGTTTGGACACAAAAACCATCCAACTGGTCCATCTTGCTGGGATTCTGTGCAATTTAATATGAAAGGAATTAATGGCAGCCATTTTTCATTAGATTTTTCATCTTGAACATTTGAGTAATGTTTTAAGGAGGTTTTTTTTCTTTTTTAAACAAGTAGGTGCTTGTACAACCATTTGAAAGATTAGTTCTGTTACCTGCTTTACAATTTTGTACATAAAAGTATGAAACCATGTCTAATCATGGACATTAAGAACAATATGTGGTTATTAGTATGTTGGGGGGGGGTGACAGTGATGAATTGTATTTAAAAAATGCAGGGAAGCAATGAAAATGATGAATGATAGCCTTCAAAGACAAACAAATTAGCTTATTGACTTATTTTTTTCAGTCATTTCACACACAACACAAAAGCACAACACCAAAATGAACTGCAAACACTGTCTGATTTAAAACTGTCACAACGTATCAAACAGCAGAGATGATCCAATTTAAAATGCAGACACAAGCTTAACAATGAAAAATAAAAAAAACAACAAAAAAACAAAGCACATCCATGTTTAGAAAAAGGAATATTGAGAAATCTTCCATTTAAAACAGATACACAAATCATGCAGAAAACCAGAAAATCAGCCATAATGTACCATTAATATCTTAATAAATCTCATTAGAAGAGTGAGTGCACTAATGGACTTAGTACGTGGGCTGAAGTGCGAAATTATTCATTATTACTAAGAAGCTACAACTTATTTTAGGGACTACAAGATGATTATAAGGAATGAAATATTTGAGAGCAAACATATCTCTGCGTGACATGGGGGGGGGGGGGGGGGGGGTGTCTGTGGTCCCGTTTCTAAGAATGGAATCAACAAATGTCAATAAAAATGAGCATCTTAGTCTTTAGAAATTTATTTCACTGGCTTAATAAAAGATGTGGAAGCAGTGGCTGGCAGATTTGATGGGGCTGTGGTAGCCGAGTGTATCTAAGCTACAATATAACGACTACAACCTCTCTGACTTCCTCATGTAGAGGTTAAAGTTTGCAATCTATCAGACTGCCAGCACCTTTGCAGCACTGCCTTTCCTGGAATGATGGAGGTACAGAGACAGGGCACATGTAAAAGGTGGAAGAGGTCGGTAGAACAGGTTAAGAGGCTTTTAATAGCTGATCAGTATGGATTTACTGAAAACTAAACAACACAAAACTATTATAAAACACTAACATGTTAACTTTTTGTTGCATCAAACAGATAATTAGCAATAAATAAACAATTTTATAATACTGGCATTGTGAAAACTACTATACTTATCCTTTGCAACTTGGTTCACTGGTCTAAATTTTGATTAAATTACACTGAGGAATTGATTAAGACACACACATGGTTACTCTTAAACACTAATATCAAGTCATATATCATCATTCTATTGGTCATGTGGCCTACAACCTTGGATGACCTTGAAACGTATTTGGAATGGTTACTTTAAGGTAACAGATACAGTAAATTACAGCTATGGTTGCTATTAAATACCAGTACCAAGCTATATATTACCTTTCTATTGGCTATGTGACCTTTGAATTTGCATGATCTTGAAAGTTTAAGCAAATATAAAATAGCTAGATTAAGGAACTGGTTAAAGACACACCTATAGCTACTATTAAACACTAATATGAAACCTTTTCTAGTGGTCACACGGCCAATAATCTCCCAATCAAAGAAAAAAAGTTTAAATGCAACAATAAATGTACAAGATCAGAATGTTCTGCTGGAGTTTCCTCCAGACAAAATAATTACAAAACATTTGGTGCTGTAAATCCTTCCATCCTATGTAATTAACACATTTCATCATCACTGTGTCTACCAGATTAAATTTTTTTTTTTTTAATGTTTACTGCTGAGCTTTTCCTGTTAAATAATGCAGCAATAAACAAACAATCCAGCATACAATGAGTCAATCTTCTCAAATGTGGGCTTCATTTGGCCCTCAGACCGCCTGTTGGAGACCTCCACTGTTAATGATTTTTAGGTGAAAACCAGTGGATATGTGTGAAATTCAGCACAGATTTTATTTCCTTTAAATACTCAGCTGAAGGGGGCGGCACAAAAACACATAAGGCCATGTGGGAAAAACTATGGGGGGGAATCAGACTTCAAAACTGAATGTGTTTACTATGCAAATATCCATTTTGAATGAAGGAAGAAATTAAATGTACTTTCTCTGAATTGAAGCGAGAAATCTCAGGATTAAAGAGTTTGCAGAAAGCTCAAAGTGACTGCAAGGGAAGCAGGTGTCGGAATTCTTTGTGCGGTTACTATAGTGACAAACGTGTGTGGCTGTGAGCAAACTCGCACACGTTAGGAGAAGCAGCAGCTCCATCTGCAGTGGAACAAGTGTGCACAGAACTCACTGCAGGTTAGGGATTATATTTTTATGTGTGTTAGTTAATTTTGACAGCTCCCTGTTTACTGCACCGAGGGGACTCGGAAACATTTATGCAATCATGACACTAAATCACAAATTAAAATATGCACACAATTAACAGTCTGGATTTAACTCTTTGGAGCTGATGAACGCGACGTGTGCAAAGGTCAGAACAAATCAGCCACAGTGTCCAGAGAGCTGTGCAGGGTGGGGCCTTGGGCAAGGGGGTGCACCTACCTTTGCAGTGGATCACACGGCGCATCCCTTGTAAAAGGTCACAGAAAGAAACACAAGTGCCATGTGAGAGGTGGCAGGACTTCCTCGCTCCCTGGTGTGTTTTGGAGGTTCAGTGACGTGGTGTCAGTGAATAACAGCTTCTGTCCTTTAAGGTCTCAGGGAAGCAGAACTCATTTCTTCCTCTTCACCAAAGTGGTGAATAAGCGTTTAAATCTGTCTGCCAATTTGTGCGTAGCCAATAAAGTGAACGCATTTATAGAAAATGGCATTTGATATTCTCCTGAACCACTCTGGATGGACTTTTATCATTATACTGACAGACATTACTGCTGTAGTTACTCATCTTGGTTGGTTAAATGTCACCTGGTGTAGTTAATATCTGTAGACTTTAACCAAATTCGCCCACTTTGCAGATTATTGATGTGTAATTAACCCATATATGTAATTCTTGATGTAGGAGTAATAATTATCTCTGTGGCACACTTTCCCATAACGGCGTTTATTGTCTGATAACAGCAGCGAGATCTAAAACCCATTCACAATGAAATACCAGCGAAGAACTTTTACACAGAAGAGGACTTCGAGGTGTGCAATTGTTATGCAGTCTGAATTTCACAATGTGATTTGAAGCTGGCAGTTAAGATTTTGAAAACATACATGTCGTGTTATATGTATTCATGTGGGGGTCTCATCTGCTGAAGTACATCCTCAGTCTATTTCAACCCTCTAAAGAGGTTAAGCCAATGTGGGTTGTAGGTTGTATTTTTATTTATTTATTTATTGGGGGCCGCATCTTTTCACGGTACAAAAATTAATTGAATCAACGCATTGTTGATTTCAAACACAAAACCACTGCGGACTAACCAGCTAATTAGCGTAATAGTATTGGATGGGGCAAGCCAAAGAGAGAGTAACCTGCTTTTTGTTGCCACTGAACAGCTGAAAACATCATTAGAAGTGTCTACAGCAGCACGGAGAGGAACAGTATACAATATGCACGTTTAACTACCTAAATATGAACAAATTTTTTTAAGACAGCTAATTACACATAGACGGTTTTGTCGGCGGGTAGTACGTAGACCGAAGTTCGCGTTAGTTCCGGCTGTTTTTGCGGTGGAAATGGGCGGAGCAAATACGCGGATAAAACACCGCTAAATCCGCCGAATAAAGCGGCGTTTTGACGCCATAGCATCTGCAACACATCAGGCAACGGGGGTTAATACCCAGTTCTATCCTTTACAATTGCAGGTTAAGACGCGCGTGAGAATGGCGGTGTTCTGCTGCCGCCAATAATGCCCTGTGTACTGCTGGTTTTATCCAGGCAAATCCTGTGTTACTCCAGGAACTTTTGCATATAGCACCGCCCCCAGAGTATAATAGGCTGAAGCAGCTGTCACTGCAGGGGGAGGGAGCTCATCTCTCAGCCTTTTCTTCTCCTTTCCTTTTCCCTCCTCAACGTGTTGCTCGTCTCCACCACAGGCCTCTCCTCTGCTTCTGAACCAGACCTCTTGGTAAGTCCTTGCCGCTGCCAATTTTCTTTTAGGAGGCATACTGGAGCTTCTCTGCAAAAATATCTGGAGCTGGCCGCGAGTGAGAGGCCTGCATGCAGCGCGCTAGCGTTTTTATACTGACCGCGGCCTATCGGCCATTTGGAACGCCGTTAACCGGGAGGTGGCATTTAGAACGGCGTACTGTCCACTAGCGCCGCCGTTTTGTGTGCCTCTGTCACCGGTTAAAACGCCTTTGAGGACGCCGATGTGGGCTCTATCGCCGTTTTACACGCCGCTGATTAGGGATACAACGCCGGCCGCCAATTACGGCGGTGTAAACTGCAGCACTACAGAAAGGGGCAGGATGAAACGGTGATTAAAAAGTATCAAACGCCGTTGTTCGCGTTGTCTCTGTCATCACGCGAATTCTCCGGGAGCGCTCGCGGAATTATTCGACATGTTGAATAATTTAAAGCCGGAACTAAGCCACGCCCCCTAGTGCCGGCGTTGACAACGGCGTTTGATCCTTATGACGGCCAAGAACTCTTCCGGGACACTTCCAGGAGCTCTTACCGTCTATGTGTAAACGGGGCTTTAGCTGCTTACCTTCACGTCTTAAACACTGGCTGCTGCTGTTGCTGTCCATTAACCGATTACTAGTTAATTACAGATGAGGGACCTGGGTCCTACAGATTGAGCTCATCCTCGGCCTACCTACTAAGTAACCCGATGCCACCATTTTACAAATGGTAAAACAAATAGTTCACAACCATAAAGTACAGGTGTTTTTAGAGATCTTAGACTGGAATTAACATGGATTAACACTGCTAGATCAATTTGTTTTTTGTAAGAAAACACACAATAAGGCATAAAGTATAATTTATTTTGTTGTTAAAACAAGACTATTTTGGGATCAATATATATGACAAATTGTGTTCTCATTCACGAGCAGTGTGATCAAAAGCCCTTTAGCAGACATTGAAAGAAATACCTTTGTAATTTAATGAAAACAGTTCTAATATTAATTAGCACTACACTATCAGGGAGAAGAATTAAGTCCCATAGAGGTCCTGAGGCCTGTTGGTGCTCATCTACAGATTCTGTAGCATGAAGTGGACAAGACACCAGTCCATCACAGGTTACTTCCCCAGCCAAGGACAGTCCCCATTTACAACTGGGTGGACTGAGACAATGCAGATGAAATCAAATCAAATCAATTTCATTTATATAGCGCCAAATCACAACAAACAGTTGCCCCAAGGCGCTTCATATTGCAAGGCAAAGTCATACAATAATTACAGAAAAACCCCAACTGTCAAAACGACCCCCTATGAGCAAGCACTTGGCGACAGTGGGAAGGAAAAACTCCCTTTTAACAGGAAGAAACCTCCAGCAGAACCAGGCTCAGGGAGGGGCAGTCTTCTGCTGGGACTGGTTGGGGCTGAGGGAGAGAACCAGGAAAAAGACATGCTGTGGAAGAGAGCAGAGATCAATCACTAATGATTAAATGCAGAGTGGTGCATACAGAGCAAAAAGAGAAAGAAACACTCAGTGCATCATGGGAACCCCCCAGCAGTCTAAGTCTATAGCAGCATAACTAAGGGATGGTTCAGGGTCACCTGATCCAGCCCCAACTATAAGCTTTAGCAAAAAGGAAAGTTTTAAGCCTAATCTTAAAAGTAGAGAGGGTGTCTGTCTCCCTGATCTGAATTGGGAGCTGGTTCCACAGGAGAGGAGCCTGAAAGCTGAAGGCTCTGCCTCCCATTCTACTCTTACAAACCCTAGGAACTACAAGTAAGCCTGCAGTCTGAGAGCGAAGCGCTCTATTGGGGTGATATGGTACTATGAGGTCCCTAAGATGGGACCTGATTATTCAAAACCTTATAAGAAGAAGAATTTTAAATTCTATTCTAGAATTAACAGGAAGCCAATGAAGAGAGGCCAATATGGGTGAGATATGCTCTCTCCTTCTAGTCCCTGTCAGTACTCTAGCTGCAGCATTTTGAATTAACTGAAGGCTTTTCAGGGAACTTTTAGGACAACCTGATAATAATGAATTACAATAGTCCAGCCTAGAGGAAATAAATGCATGAATTAGGTTTAGTTAATTAGTTAGTGAAGTGTCTTGTCCAAGGATGCTGACAGACAAGGAATCTAACTCAAGATATATGGACAGCCCAACTCTTCCTCCCGCTGAGCTACCTAGCAAATCTAATAACACGATTTAGGTCACAATAGTTTAGTACTTGCTGGAGCAGCACCTCTCCAAGAGCCATTTCTTTCTTCTCTCTGGCTCAGTTCCCTCCCTTGAGATCAATTTAAAATAAAATATGTTGACTTTTACCACTAGTGTTGGTGCAATCAATGATGTGACAGTTTTGGGGGAAAAATTAAACTAAAAAGAAATGCCACAAACATGCCTTTGGGGACACACTGTGTCATTTTACCCTCTATGCTGGTTGCTATGGTGTCAAGTGCATTCTGAGAGGTAAGCGAGACTTTATGGATTGTCCAAAAAAGTTCAAAATAGCCTTAAAATTTGGATTAAAACGAGAGATTCTACAAACATAAACACTGACCAACTATACTCAACAAAAATATAAACGCAACACTTTTGGTTTTGCTCCCATTTTGTATGAGATGAACTCAAAGATCTAAAACTTTTTCCACATACACAATATCACCATTTCCCTCAAATATTGTTCACAAACCAGTCGAAATCTGTGATAGTGAGCACTTCTCCTTTGCTGAGATAATCCATCCCACCTCACAGGTGTGCCATACCAAGATGCTGATTAGACACCATGATTAGTGCACAGGTGTGCCTTAGACTGCCCACAATAAAAGGCCACTCTGAAAGGTGCAGTTTTGTTTTATTGGGGGGGATACCAGTCAGTATCTGGTGTGACCACCATTTGCCTCATGCAGTGCAACACATCTCCTTCGCATCATCCGTGAAGAGAACACCTCTCCAACGTGCCAAACGCCAGCGAATGTGAGCATTTGCCCACTCAAGTCGGTTACGACAACGAACTGGAGTCAGGTCGAGACCCCGATGAGGACGACGAGCATGCAGATGAGCTTCCCTGAGACGGTTTCTGACAGTTTGTGCAGAAATTCTTTGGTTATGCAAACCGATTGTTTCAGCAGCTGTCTGAGTGGCTGGTCTGAGACGATCTTGGAGGTGAACATGCTGGATGTGGAGGTCCTGGGCTGGTGTGGTTACACGTGGTCTGCGGTTGTGAGGCTGGTTGGATGTACTGCCAAATTCTCTGAAACGCCTTTGGAGACGGCTTATGGTAGAGAAATGAACATTCAATACACGAGCAACAGCTCTGGTTGACATTCCTGCTGTCAGCATGCCAGTTGCACGCTCCCTCAAATCTTGCGACATCTGTGGCATTGTGCTGTGTGATAAAACTGCACCTTTCAGAGTGGCCTTTTATTGTGGGCAGTCTAAGGCACACCTGTGCACTAATCATGGTGTCTAATCAGCATCTTGATATGGCACACCTGTGAGGTGGGATGGATTATCTCAGCAAAGGAGAAGTGCTCACTATCACAGATTTAGACTGGTTTGTGAACAATATTTGAGGGAAATGGTGATATTGTGTATGTGGAAAAAGTTTTAGATCTTTGAGTTCATCTCATACAAAATGGGAGCAAAACCAAAAGTGTTGCGTTTATATTTTTGTTGAGTATATAATAAGCAGATAAAAAAACCCAGCACCCTCTAATTCCAAAGAAATGGCAAACGGATGTTTGGATATGAAGACATGGAGATGGATGAAGTGATTATTTGAAAATGACAGGATTAGAGGAAGGACAAGTGTTCTGACACTGATGTAAAGGACACAGCATTACGTGGAGTTAGGGAAACAAGTAATAGTTAATTTATTTTAATGTAGGACCTAGTACTACAAAACATAAGTAGCATATTTAAAATGGTTGGGATTTTTTCCAGGTCTGACTAACACAGAAAGCTGCTGAGCTCTCGGCAGGTTTTTACTGAGGTACTGGGTTAACAGAGCTGTCAAGCTACAGAACCAAAGAAAAGCCTGTGGTTCTTACCTGCACTGAAAACTGGATCCCTCTGTTTGCTGTGAAGTAAATGAGTAAACAGACAGCTGTCAATCAGCGCCCCCCCTCCAGAGAAACCTTTGATTTGAAAATGTGATAGTAGACCAAAGTGTTTTACAAACTATCTGATGTACCAAACTCTAAGAACTGAACCAACAAAGCCTTCTGGAGAGTGTTTGTAACTGTGACGATATTTTGTGCTAAAGGAGGAGAACTGAGGTGACAGGATGTGTCGCTGTTCCGCGTTACCCGTCACTTCTTTTGCCACTGGAGTTGCTGCCGGTGGATCCGGCTCGGGTTCGGTTGCCTTTGGAGTCTCCTGAGTCTTTCCGTGTCAGAGTTCCCACATGCTCGTTTGAGTTGGCTCTCCTCACAGTGCTGTGGTGAGACAGAAAAAGAACCTCAGATCTCTGGGAAAGTTTGAAAAGCCTTCAGCTTTAAAATCTACAGAGATCTCTCTGTCCAGAACAAATCACATATGATCTTATTTTAACTTGTGAAGCATCCAGAGAGTTCATACATCTGCCGATGTTGAAAAATCACCAATTCACACTTTGAATTGATTGTTGTGGTAACTTCACCCCTTTCAAATGTACTGTAGTGTTCGGCTTCTGAACATATAGTTATTTAAAAGGGAAACTGACATTTTTCAACCTGGCCTCTGTTTTTACATATTTTGGGATTAAAATCAGTGCAATGCTGGTTTAGAACTCAAATATCAACATGGGTAACTGGCTACATAATGTCCTGGCATAGGGCATGTTAAAATACTCACAGAAAAGTGCGTTTTGTCGCCACTGAACAGGAGAAAATATCAGATGTGTTTGGTAGCACGGAGAGGATCCCTACAGATGTGAACGTGTGAATATTTACCTCTCTAAATGTGACTAAACCTGCTTACCTTATCCACTGAGGCATTACAAGTCAACCTTGGCAAGTAGTTTACTTCAGTGTTTTTAGCTTGCCCAGTACAATAATAATGGGATATGTGCTATGTAAAGGAACTAAGGGGCATGTAATATACCTAAAATACTAATGAAATTAATAATGGTTAAAGTACAAAATGCCAAATAGGTAAAAATGTGCATAAGTAAATAGTTAGCAAAATGTTCGACCATCCTTCACCTTTAAAAATATACAGTGTACAACCCCAATTCCAGTGAAGTTGGGACATTGTGTAAAATGTAAATTAAAAACAGAATGCAATGATTTGCAAATCCTCTTCAACCTATATTCAATTGAATACACCACAAAGACAAGATATTTAATGTTCAAATGATAAACTTTATTGTTTTTGTGCAAAGTAGAGAAGCTTGAATCTTCGACTGGACTGGGACCCAGTCGAAGATTCAAGCTTCTCTACTATGGAAACCACCTGGACAACTGAGAGCCTGCACAGAAATTTTTGTGTAAATATTTGCTCAGTGGAATTGGGGTTGTATATTAGACAATAAAACTACATTTCCTTAAATGGTTATGTCATTTATTAGAAAACTGGGTTGTCAATCAGATTTATACAATATTTTCAAATGAAGTTAACTTGAAATTGTGCCCCCCCCCCATAAAAAACAGGGTTATAACTTGATAGGTTACTATTATGTGTGCTGCAGCTTTGTATGGTGATAAAATTTGATCATGATTTGGCCTGAAATTCCACAAAATGGAGAAAATCCTACAGAAAACCTTAAATTAAATACAATTTCATTGTATTTAAATACTGTATTCTAAAAATGTCCCGTCTGGAGGAAAAAGGTGAATGTAAAGAAATAAAGTTAAATGTGGTGATTACAACGGTTGCACCGGTTTGGACGCGCGCAGACAGGCTGGACACTGACACAATGAAAAAGCTCCATCAGCAAACCAACGGCCAGCAGGCCATCGCCTAATCCACCCTTTTGGACAAAAGTCTTTTCAAATCCTGAACCTGGATGGCGGTTGGGAAACCTTCTGGAGCTTTTCAGTGACTGAGTGCTTGTTACAGTGAAAGTGTAAGACAAAAGTGTTTTTTTTTTTTTTTGCCAAAAGACATGAACACAGAACATGGGTGGGTTGTGAAAAATCCCCAGTTTAAACTTGATAACAAGCTAGGTAAAAGCCAAAAACTCCAAAGCAAGCAAATTTAAACAGCACACAGTAATTATTATTGATGCCAAAAAAATGGGGAACAAGTAAAAAAAAACAAAACAAACAAACTGACATGTATTGTTAATGACCAAGTCTTGCGTCAATGAGCTGAATTAAGCAGTGGTTATATAACAGCACTGAAGCAGTGGTGTGACGTCACATGTGACCTGTGACATACATGGTGATGTTCTCACCTGAAGGGCAGATAGTGAGTTCTGGTGAAGTGAGACAGAGGAGATAGGCTGGACAGACTGATAGGACGTCACATTGGAGGTGGACAAGACAAACAAAGACATGCCACCAGAGCAAATGTAGAAGAACAGAGACGTTTACAACAGAAAAGATGGTAATACAGACTGTGTGTAGAGATACACTGAATCAGAGAAATCTTAAATTATGAGAAGAATACAGATCACATTATAAATGTGCACCAATCAAAAAGGATCCAGAGGAAAAAACAAGCAGAAAAGCACATTTTATTTTAGTGATGTGTTATATTTCCAAGTGAAAGTGGGCTTTTTCCTGTTGGAATTCTTTGATTTGATTGTGTTAAAGTGTGTGGCCCCGGCTGATGTGGACAGAATGCAAAAGCATAGAGATTAAGAACTTGACGTCTTCATATTTTTAATTATGAATGAGTGCTAACCTTGTTCTTCAACCATTCTCCTTGAATACATTCAAACACCATAGTACAATTTTTGCTTCACTACTACTGCATGTCAGAATCATTTCCACACAGTTGCGTGGGTATTATTCACCCTTATAGTTCTATGTCACCACTGGGGGGCAGTGTCTCACACACAATACCAGAAAACACAGAAGAAGCTTGGATTGGAAATTCTTTCCTTTAACTTATGATCACCCAGCCCCTCTTTTTTCTACCTCCATCAAATAAAGAAGGGCTGGATGGAATGATGCCTACTAATTGTAAAGCAGTGGGTGAGCCACCGACTTCTTCACCAGAACATTGCTGATTGGCTGAGAGCTCCTATGTCGTCATCATGACCAACGTATTGCATAAGCATGGCAACACTGAAGGAGAAGGAGAAAATCAATTTGGCTGTTAAAAAAGCAAGACTCCATCACAAAGTCATGTCAGCATCCACCACACTATGGAACTGCCTTTGGGTCTGGATGGAAACCACCCAAGCAGTACTGCCTCCTTGTTAAGGTGCAGACCCTTGCCTGGTACATGTCCGCGGCAACGGTCATCATGACGTGCATGAGGAAGCTGATATCGCAGGGGTCACCAACCCTGTTCCTGGAGAGCACCTGCTCTGCATGTTTTCCACATTTACCTGCTCAAGTCACACCTGATTTTATTTTTTTTTTAATTGGTGTTTTCCAGCTCTTAATTGGCTGAGAACACCTGATGGAGTCAATTACCTGGGAGTGGAACAGGGAGAGTTAGAAAACATGCAGGGCAGGAGCTGGCCAGGAACAGGGTTGGTGACCCCTTTGATAGGATCTTCCAAAACACATTGGTCTCGGGAAAGGATGTGAACTAATAACACCCGCCCGCCCCCAAAACAAAAGGAAAAACAAAAACATTTGCATTAGGGCGGGCTCCCATTGCAGATGTTTGATACCTGACATAAAGAACAGAATTATGAACTGGGATTACACATGTTTATAATATATGATGCAACTTTTATTATCAGATTTTTATGACTGCTTATTATTTATTGATACTCATTACTAGTGTTTTTCAGTGTTGCAATGCATGTTTGGGAGACACTGTGGTCTTTTGTTGTTTTATAACAAAGACAATAAACATATTGAAATTGAACGTAGAAGCGTGCAGCTGCTGAATTGGGACACAGCCAACAGACGAGTTTTCCCACCCATCTTTAGGATGACTGTAAGATGGAACGAGCACAAACACAGGAACAAATAAGTAAAGCAGGCCAGAGGGGAGAGAGCAGCTGTTTGGACAGCAGTCTGCCGAGCTTCCACTGATTATGATAATGTCATGCAGAGACAAGGAAGGTTTATTGTTGCTGTGACGGACAGTGATAGATAACCGGTGGGTCACATGCATGTGCAGAGAAAAAAAAACCAGCGATGGAAATACTGTTTATCATTTCATTAGCTCTGCTAAATGTCAGGACCTGCTGCCACAAAAAGCCGTAAAAATGTTGTCTTATTGCTTATTTAAGTAAGAACTATAATAACTCTACTTATATAGCACTTTCTCATACAAAATTATACAATTCAAAGTGTTTTAACACTGACAATCACACTTTGAAATGGCTATAAATACAGTCATAAACAATGTTAATTAAATTAACACAAACATTGTACAGAATGATAAAACCCACTGTAACACACACACACAACTTAAAGCTACAGTGTGGAAGATTTAGTGTCATCTAGTGGTAAGGTTGCAGATTGCATCATGTCATCGCTAGTCACAATTTTGTTTCCCTTCAGGTTTCCTCTTGTTTGTGAAGGGGATTCGAGTTCTTTTGCCTTACTTTACGATAAGCAATATACATACAACAACCAGTAGGCAGTGTATACACTCTAAAACATTGCAGCACGTTTAGTTATGTCCACTACCTCTCTTTAACATAAAGAGCTCTTACAAGTTTTGGATGTTGAACTCAACTTTACAAGTTTATAGAACTTGTCAACTTTACAAGTTTATAGAACTTGTAAAACAAGTTGTTTTACAAGTTCTATAAACTTGTAAAGTTGAGTTCAACATCCAAAACTTGTAAGAGCTCTTTATGTTAAAGAGAGGTAGTGGACATAACTAAATGTGCTGCAATATGTTAGAGTGTAAGAGAGCAGTCACTCTTGATTCTTCGTCTTTTTTCTTCAGTCTTCTGTGTTACAAAATACAAGAAGCTGAGTACAATATGTCCTGGTAGGGCTACTGTATCAACATGGCGACTTCCATGAGGGGGCTGTCTCCCATGTACACAGATCAATTTTGTTGTTGCAGGTAATTTATACACAAATGAATAGATGGTTATGAATGCTATGTTTTATTTCTGCTACACCCTGTAGCTTTAAAATGTATGGAGATAATTTAAAATATATCATACTTAAGTAACAGTACACAAAACCAAAGTTTGGTGACCTGTCAAACTATTCCACAGAAAAAAAAATGTACGGTTAGGGAAAGCCCTGTGGTCGACAGTTATCTTATTGACCTTTGCAACACGGAGTCATCCTGTGTTCTGGAAGTGCAGAGCATCAGCTGATACGAGAGGTTCTGCAAGATCTACCAGGTAGGAGGGTGCAAGTCTAAAACTGAAATTTTTGCTTCATTTTCTCACCTTTTGGTGGCTGGTGTGGTGCTGTCCTTCCTGGACCCAGATCCAGATGGAGAAGGCAGGGTACCACTGCCTTTCTTTGGTACGATGGTGCCATTATTTACAGTGGGTCGTAATGGCAGAGTGGCGATCATTGGCCTGGCTGGAAGAGAGGCGAAAACAACAGGACATTACAAAAAACAAAACAAAACACCCAGATCAAAAATAATAATACCAGAGAATCAGGATTGGCTGCCGTCATGTCATTAAAGTAACATCAGTGAGTGAGATGGGAAAAGGCTGCATTTCTCAGTGAACAATAACCTGTTAATAATTCTAGAAGAGGGCTGAATAACATCAGATGTTTTTTTGGTTTGTAATGTTAAACATATCCAAAGCTCTGCTATGTTATCAGAAAGAGGACAAACAGGTATCAAATCATTATATTATTTTCTATATGCGAGCTTCATATAGGAGAATGAAACGCTGCTGCTTAAAGAACATTCTTACTTCCTTATCATTTCTTTCTTCCTTTGTGCTTTTTGCCCTGAGTACCAGCAGTAACACAGGATATTTTATCACTCATGTCGTGTACTTATGTTTGTAAAAAAACAACTCAGGTTTTCATTAACGTTGGTGGGAATATTCCTTGGGTGGGTATCTTAAGATCAAAGGTCAAGGTTGTCAAAAATAGAGAAAATAAATTAATTAAAAATATGTCTCCAACCTAACCATCAGGATTAGAGAGACAATGTGAAGCTTACATGAATCACTAAATAATTTCATGTAAATCTGTATGAATACTGAATGTCATGAAATTACACTGCTCCCCCCGCCCCAAAAAACCCCAACATTTTCCCAGATATAGCCACAACCTATAGGTTTCCAAAGCATGCATCGATCAGCTAGTCGGTTCTCATTACCTGGGATAAGCGACATCATGGAGACATCACAAATATTATATAATGACGTCATAATAGGCCAACAAACATATTTGCAGGGTATGAATTGCTCATTCTTTGCCTTTGTAAAAACAGAGTAACATGCTTTCTAATCTTGCTTACAGAAAAAGTGCACAATCACTGTGACACACACACTGAGCAGACAGGTAAACCCGGTGTCGCAGACCAAACGGTCTCCCCCTAAAAATCAGTCCGCCCTGCCTTCACTGCACATGCGTCATTAGCCACGGTTCACGGGTTATCACCTCGTTTCTGCTTCAAACTGCACTCCAGTCATCATCTATCTCAGCGACAGATATCTGAAGCTTTTGCACAACAACAATTTCCACCTAAATTCCGCATTATTTCATCATAAAAGACAGAGGAAGCGATCAGAGCACCGTGGCTACACGAGCTGCTAGCATTGCGCATCGGTCATTTCAAAGCGTGACAGAGTATGGCCTGGTTTCTGCTTAAAACTGACTTTAGAATGATTTAAGAGGGTTTACCTTGTCATCTGAGGGCTAATAATCCCATTAATCCATTTGTTCACTTTGAGTGAAGAGAGTTTCTCAGACGTGCTGCTGAGCGCCGAAATGATGCATGCGCAGTGAAGCAAGGCGGACCGATTTTTAGGAGTGGACCGTTTGGTCTGTGACACCAGCTCGACAATCCAAGCACCCGCTTTATCTGCGGTGATAAATAATTAAAATACATAGTGTCCTCCTGCAGATACACACTTTGAAGTGTTCACTCGAGCACACACACCCATGCATGCACACGTATCGATGTCCTATCTGTAGCACCGTAATTATGCAGCGGGATTAATCTGGAGTTGTTATTGTGTTTGCATGCTGAGTGAAATGAACGTGTTTGTTTGTGTGCCCGTGACTATGCATGTGGACTCTGTAAAACAGATCCCTGTGTTTGAGCAGAAGGAAGTGAGCTAATGAGTCCCGGCAGCCAAAAAGTGGAGCCCAATAATAAGAAGCAGCTCTTAGTCTGAGTCATCCTCAGGCTCCCAAAGCAAACTGGCTGTCGGGAAACAGAAAGTGACAGCTGAACACTCTCTGTTTGATCTCTCAATAACTACACATTTGGGAAAATAACAGAAGAAGGGCCGATGGTTTCACATGCAAACTTCATCAACTGCTGGGTGAACACAGGCCCTGTGTGCGTGCCTGGGCACAGTCAATGGACTGCATCTACTTGTATATGGTGCTTTTCTATCTGAATCAGAAGCTTAAAGCGCTTTACAATGATGCCTCACATTCACACACAGACGGGTTGAGTTCTCCTCCAACTTCAACTTAATCTGAGACCAGATCTGGAGTTAAGATTAAGATATAATTCTATAATTCTTTACAAAATGCTCTTCATTATAAATCCAAGTAAATTAAGAAGAAGTAAGTCCTATATAGTCCTGGGGCACTTTGGTGATGGTGCATATTTCCAGATGTCATAGTGTGGTGGATATGCGTCAGTGACTCCCTCTGGATGGGACACCACCCCACTACAAGTACAGCCCCAGCCGGTACCCATTTACAGCTGGGTGGACCGAGACATTGCAGATTATGTGTATTGTCCAAGGACACAGACATGTAGCAGAAACAAGTCTACATACTGGTTGAAAACCTCCTTATCCACTGAGCTATAAGAGCAGGACTAGTACATCCCTTCGGCGTCTCCCTTGTTTCACTCAGGGTTGCCACAGCAGATCTTAGGTGGATCTGCATGTTGTTTTGGCACAAATTTTAAGTGGGATGCTCTTCCTGGTGCAACTCCACATTACATGGAGAGTGGACAGGGGTGAACATGAACTCAGAACGTACATATTTGAGGTTGGTGTTACATATATCTTTGAGTTAAAACAACATGGATGATCCAAAGCATATTGGCCCAAATATAAAATGACCACAATTATAAGATGTCCCATCTTTTTAAAGACTTATTTTTGGAAAAATACTTTTTAAATAGCCAATGTTATTGCGCATACTGACCACTTGTGTAATGATGTAAGGCTGATGATGAAAAAATGGCAAAATTATGCTTCATCACCAAAACATACATGTGTTTTAAAACAGTTAAAGCGTGTGTGTGTGTACATATATACATATATACATATGCTTCCCTTAGGCAGTATTATTAGACGGTATTGCTTAAATTTTCATTGTTACGCAGATGATACCCAGCTTTATCTATCCATGAAGCCAGAGGACACACACCAATTAGCTAAACTGCAGGATTGTCTTACAGACATAAAGACATGGATGACCTCTAATTTCCTGCTTTTAAACTCAGATAAAACTGAAGTTATTGTACTTGGCCCCACAAATCTTAGAAGCATGGTGTCTAACCAGATCGTTACTCTGGATGGCATTTCCCTGATCTCTAGTAATACTGTGAGAAATCTTGGAGTCATTTTTGATCAGGATATGTCATTCAAAGCGCATATTAAACTAATATGTAGGACTGCCTTTTTGCATTTACGCAATATCTCTAAAATCAGAAAGGTCTTGTCTCAGAGTGATGTTGAAAAACTAATTCATGCATTTATTTCCTCTAGGCTGGACTATTGTAATTCATTATTATCAGGTTGTCCTAAAAGTTCCCTAAAAAGCCTTCAGTTGGTTCAGAATGCTGCAGCTAGAGTACTGATGGGGACTAGCAGGAGAGAGCATATCTCACCTGTGTTGGCCTCTCTTCATTGGCTTCCTGTTAATTCTAGAATAGAATTTAAAATTCTTCTTCTTACTTATAAGGTTTTGAATAATCAGGTCCCATCTTATCTTAGGGACCTCGTAGTACCATATTACCCCATTAGAGCACTTCGCTCTCAGACTGCGGGCTTACTTGTAGTTCCTAGGGTTTGTAAGAGTAGAATGGGAGGCAGAGCCTTCAGCTTTCAATCAACTCAATCAATCAACTTTTTTCTTGTATAGCGCCAAATCACAACAAACAGTTGCCCCAAGGCGCTCCACATTGCAAGGCAAGGCCATACAATAATTATGAAACACAGTCTACGTCTAAAGCAACATAACCAAGGGATGGTCCAGGGTCACCCGATCCAGCCCTAACTATAAGCCTTAGCGAAAAGGAAAGTTTTAAGCCTAATCTTAAAAGTAGAGAGGGTATCTGTCTCCCTGATCTGAATTGGGAGCTGGTTCCACAGGAGAGGAGCCTGAAAGCTGAAGGCTCTGCCTCCCATTCTACTCTTACAAACCCTAGGAACTACAAGTAAGCCCGCAGTCTGAGAGCGAAGCGCTCTAATGGGGTAATATGGTACTATGAGGTCCCTAAGATAAGATGGGACCTGATTATTCAAAACCTTATAAGTAAGAAGAAGAATTTTAAATTCTATTCTAGCATTAACAGGAAGCCAATGAAGGGAGGCCAACACGGGTGAGATATGCTCTCTCCTGCTAGTCCCCGTCAGTACTCTAGCTGCAGCATTCTGAACCAACTGAAGGCTTTTTAGGGAACTTTTAGGACAACCTGATAATAATGAATTACAATAGTCCAGCCTAGAGGAAACAAATGCATGAATTAGTTTTTCAGCATCACTCTGAGACAAGACCTTTCTGATTTTAGAGATATTGCGTAAATGCAAAAAGGCAGTCCTACATATTTGTTTAATATGCGCTTTGAATGACATATCCTGATCAAAAATAACTCCAAGATTTCTCACAGTATTACTAGAGATCAAGGAAATGCCATCCAGAGTAACGATCTGGTTAGACACCATGCTTCTAAGATTTGTGGGGCCAAGTACAATAACTTCAGTTTTATCTGAGTTTAAAAGCAGGAAATTAGAGGTCATCCATGTCTTTATGTCTGTAAGACAATCCTGCAGTTTAGCTAATTGGTGCGTATCCTCTGGCTTCATGGATAGATAAAGCTGGGTATCATCTGCGTAACAATGAAAATTTAAGCAATACCATCTAATAATACTGCCCAAGGGAAGCATGTATAAAGTGAATAAAATTGGTCCTAGCACAGAACCTTGTGGAACTCCATAATTAACTTTAGTCTGTGAAGAAGATTCCCCATTTACATGAACAAACTGTAATCTATTAGACAAATATGATTCAAACCACCGCAGCACAATGCCTTTAATACCTATGACATGCTCTAATCTCTGTAATAAAATTTTATGGTCAACAGTATCAAAAGCAGCACTGAGGTCCAACAGAACAAGCACAGAGATAAGTCCACTGTCCGAAGCCATAAGAAGATCATTTGTAACCTTCACTAATGCTGTTTCTGTACTATGATGAATTCTAAAACCTGACTGAAACTCTTCAAATAGACCATTCCTCTGCAGGTGATCAGTTAGCTGTTTTACAACTACCCTCTCAAGAATCTTTGAGAGAAAAGGAAGGTTGGAGATTGGCCTATAATTAGCTAAGATAGCTGGGTCAAATGATGGCTTTTTAAGTAATGGTTTAATTACTGCCACCTTAAAGGCCTGTGGTACATAACCAACTAACAAAGATAGATTGATCATATTTAAGATTGAAGCATTAAATAATGGTAGGACTTCCTTGAGCAGCCTGGCAGGAATGGGGTCTAATAAGCATGTTGATGGTTTGGATGAAGTAACTAATGAAAATAACTCAGACAGAACAATCGGAGAGAAAGAGTCTAACCAAATACCGGCATCACTGAAAGCAGCCAAAGATAACGATACATCTTTGGGATGGTTATGAGTAATTTTTTCTCTAATAGTCAAAATTTTGTTAGCAAAGAAAGTCATGAAGTCATTACTAGTTAAAGTTAATGGAATACTCAGCTCAATAGAGCTCTGACTCTTTGTCAGCCTGGCTACAGTGCTGAAAAGAAACCTGGGGTTGTTCTTATTTTCTTCAATTAGTGATGAGTAGAAAGATGTCCTAGCTTCACGAAGGGCTTTCTTATAGAGCAACAAACTCTTTTTCCAGGCTAAGTGAAGATCTTCTAAATTAGTGAGACGCCATTTCCTCTCCAACTTACGGGTTATCTGCTTTAAGCTACGAGTTTGTGAGTTATACCACGGAGTCAGACACTTCTGATTTAAAGCTCTCTTTTTCAGAGGAGCTACAGCATCCAAAGTTGTCTTCAATGAGGATGTAAAACTATTGACAAGATACTCTAACTCCCTTACAGAGTTTAGGTAGCTACTCTGCTCTGTGTTGGTATATGACATTAGAGAACATAAAGAAGGAATCATATCCTTAAACCTAGTTACAGCGCTTTCTGAAAGACTTCTAGTGTAATGAAACTTATTCCCCACTGCAGGGTAGTCCATCAGGGTAAATGTAAATGTTATTAAAAAATGATCAGACAAAAGGGAGTTTTCAGGGAATACTGTTAAGTCTTCTATTTCCATACCATAAGTCAGAACAAGATCTAAAATATGATTAAAGTGGTGGGTGGACTCATTTACTTTTTGAGCAAAGCCGATAGAGTCTAATAATAGATTAAATGAAGTGTTGAGGCTGTCATTCTCAGCATCTGTGTGGATGTTAAAATCGCCCACTATAATTATCTTATCTGAGCTAAGCACTAAGTCAGACAAAAGGTCTGAAAATTCACAGAGAAACTCACAGTAACGACCAGGTGGACGATAGATAATAACAAATAAAACTGGTTTTTGGGACTTCCAATTTGGATGGACAAGACTAAGATACAAGCTTTCAAATGAATTAAAGCTCTGTCTAGGTTTTTGATTAATTAATAAGCTGGAATGGAAGATTGCTGCTAATCCTCCGCCCCGGCCCGTGCTACGAGCATTCTGACAGTTAGTGTGACTCGGGGGTGTTGACTCATTTAAACTAACATATTCATCCTGCTGTAACCAAGTTTCTGTTAGGCAGAATAAATCAATACGTTGATCAATTATTATATCATTTACCAACAGGGACTTAGAAGAAAGAGACCTAATGTTTAATAGACCACATTTAACTGTTTTAGTCTGTGGTGCAATTGAAGGTGCTATATTATTTTTTCTTTTTGAATTTTTATGCTTAAATAGATTTTTGCTGGTTATTGGTGGTCTGGGAGCAGGCACCGTCTCTACGGGGATGGGGTAATGAGGGGATGGCAGGGGGAGAGAAGCTGCAGAGAGGTGTATAAGACCACAGCTCTGCCTCCTGGTCCCAACGCTAGACAGTCACAGTTTGGAGGATCCCAAAAAATTGGCCAGATTTCTAGAAATGAGAGCTGCTCCCTCTAAAGTGGGATGGATGCCGTCTCTCCTAACAAGACCAGGTTTTCCCCAGAAGCTTTGCCAATTATCAATGAAGCCCACCTCATTTTTTGGACACCACTCAGACAGCCAGCAATTCAAGGAGAACATGCGGCTAAACATGTCACTCCCGGTCTGATTGGGGAGGGGCCCAGAGAAAACAACAGAGTCCGACATTGTTTTTGCAAAGTTACACACCGATTCAATGTTAATTTTAGTGACCTCCGATTGGCGTAACCGAGTGTCATTACTGCCGACGTGAATTACAATCTTACCAAATTTACGCTTAGCCTTAGCCAGCAATTTCAAATGTCCTTCGATGTCGCCTGCTCTGGCCCCCGGAAGACAATTGACAATGGTTGCTGGTGTCGCTAACTTCACATTTCTCAAAACAGAGTCGCCAATAACCAGAGTTTGATCCTCGGCGAGTGTATCGTCGAGTGGGGAAAAACGGTTAGAGATGTGAACGGGTTGACGGTGTACACGGGGCTTCTGTTTAGGGCTACGCTTCCTCCTCACAGTCACCCAGTCAGCCTGCCTTCCCGACTGCACGGGGTCTGCCAGGGGGGAACTAACGGCGGCTAAGCTACCTTGGTCCGCACCGACTACAGGGGCCTGGCTAGCTGTAGAATTTTCCACGGTGCGGAGCCGAGCCTCCAATTCGCCCAGCCTGGCCTCCAAAGCTACGAATAAGCTGCACTTATTACATGTACCGTTACTGCTAAAAGAGGCCGAGGAATAACTAAACATTTCACACCCAGAGCAGAAAAGTACGGGAGAGACAGGAGAAGCCGCCATGCTAAAACGGCTAAGAGCTAGTAGCTACGCTAAGCCAGCGGATTCCCAAACAGGGAATCCGACACTAGACAGGCTGTGGAGCAGCACAGGTAACGCACGACAACAGTGCTAAAATAAAATAAAAATCCACTAGACAGGCTGTGGAGCAGCACAGGTAACGCACAACAACAGTGCTAAAAAATAAAATAAAATAAAAATAAAAATCCACTGGACAGGCTGTGGAGCAGCACAGGCAACGCACGACAACAGTGCTAAAACAAAATAAAAATCCACTAGACAGGCTGTGGAGCAGCACAGGTAACGCACGACAACAGTGCTAAAATAAAATAAAAATCCACTAGACAGGCTGTGGAGCAGCACAGGTAACGCACAACAACAGTGCTAAAAAATAAAATAAAATAAAAATCCACTGGACAGGCTGTGGAGCAGCACAGGTAACGCACAACAACAGTGCTAAAAAATAAAATAAAATAAAAATAAAAATCCACTGGACAGGCTGTGGAGCAGCACAGGCAACGCACGACAACAGTGCTAAAACAAAATAGAAATCCACTAGACAGGCTGTGGAGCAGCACAGGTAACGCACAACAACAGTGCTAAAACAAAATAAAAATCCACTAGACAGGCTGTGGAGCAGCACAGGTAACGCACGACAACAGTGCTAAAACAAAATAAAAATCCACTAGACAGGCTGTGGAGCAGCACAGGTAATGCACAACAACAGTGCTAAAACAAAATAAAAATCCACTGGACAGGCTGTGGAGCAGCACAGGTAACGCACGACAACAGTGCTAAAACAAAATAAAAATCCACTAGACAGGCTGTGGAGCAGCACAGGTAACGCACAACAACAGTGCTAAAACAAAATAAAAATCCACTGGACAGGCTGTGGAGCAGCACAGGTAACGCACAACAACAGTGCTAAAACAAAATAAAAATCCACTAGACAGGCTGTGGAGCAGCACAGGTAACGCACGACAACAGTGCTAAAACAAAATAGAAATCCACTAGACAGGCT